>NC_047524.1:19001081-19301081 GCF_902827115.2 Pseudochaenichthys georgianus
ACACGCACACGCACACACACACACAGCTATTGAGTTGGGTTGTTCATTAATTGATCCCACGATTTTAAATACATATCACTCACTCACACACACACACACACACACACACACACACACACACACACACACACACACACACACACACACACACACACACACACACACACACACACACACACACACACACACACACACACACACACACACACACACACACACACACACACACACACACACACACACACACACACACACGCACACACACAGCTATTGAGTTGGGTTGTTCATTAATTGATCCCACGATTTTAAATAAAGTTCACCATATAACTCACTTAAATTCAGTTTTTTTAAGCATTTCCATAATAATTGTTGTGTTGTTTCCAAGGAAGAGGTAGTCACCCTAGAATCTACAATGTGGCGTTTATTTCCTCACTTTGTTTTTCTTTGCTTGTGTTCTAAATGGTTGTTGTTCAGTGTTGAAACATTCATTATCTAACAATGACATCATTACAATTTGAAATAGAAGATCTTTAATGTTCTATTAATATAAAGTGAGATCTAGTTACCAGTAGGCTACTATGAAACAGCTGGTAGTTATGGGTAATAAAGTACATTTCGAAGCCCTTACTTTTTTACTTTTACTTGAGTAAAGAAGTTTAGTCAGTAGGGACTTCTACCTTTACCAGAGTATTTTTAAACAGGAGTATCTGTACTTCTACTTGAGGATGTGTGTACTTTTGCCATCTCTTTTAAAACATTGTATTTGCCTGAGAGAAGACGGCATATTTATAATGCATTTTATTGAGTGAAATAAAGGTTTTACTAAGTTTAAGAGTTAACGCAGTCACACCATGGATGTATAATAGAGTCACACAGTGGGCCTGATCACATGGTAGGTGCTGCGCATGCGCGTACTGTTCCGGGCAGATTGAGAGAAGATGCCCACTGCCATCATCCCCGTGTAGTGGTTCTTATTATACATCCATGGTGTAGTGCAGGAGAGCTTCAGACCGCAGACAGCACACACACTGCTCGTTCAGCTGCATGTTAGTCTGACTCAAGAGGCTCGATGTCTGTGGCAAACGCGAAATACACTGTCCTGAATCCGGTAAGGGGATTATTGTTGTTATTATTATTATTATTATTATTATTAATATTATCCACACCAGGCAGCCCTAATGCCATCATGCACTGATCAATAGAGCCTTATGTAGACTAATATATATACACTGTGCAGCAGCTGTGTGTAAACGGCCTGCACACTGGACGTAAACTGATCGGAGATATCTGACGGCTAATGCTAACTATCACAGTGGCTCCCCTCTATTAAGCAGTATGTGCTAATTACAGTTATCCAGCGATGTAATGCCAATTCTCCACCTCAGGTGATCCCATACACGGGGCCCATACCTGGAGGCCTGCACCCTGGGGAGATCATCATCATCCAGGGCACTGTGCCCCCAGAGGCTGACAGGTAAGGCGTAATTCAATAAGAAAAACACACAGAGAAGTGCCACCTTAATGGATATGTCTGAGATGTGTTAAATCGAAGCATGTGATTTTAAATTAATCTGGAAAAATATTTTATTCAGTGGTCCTGATACTTTTTTAAACCATAGCACCGATAAGATATTTTCTTTTCATGGCACCCCCACAAACCATAAGTCAAATGTAAATTGAATTCAAGTCCTCAAACAAATACAACCTTTGTATCTTCAATATTAACCCACTTGTTGATTCTCAATCACATCAACAAAAAAAACCCACATCAATGGTGTGCAGTTTTGCAGATAAGTACACACTTGGTTAAATGTTTAATGTGTGCTTGTTTTTTAGTCAGTGAGAAATAATGTAGTATAAAAGATTGTAATAAACAAATCTGGCGGCTTTTTAATTTAATTTATTGTGATAAATACAAATTATGTAAGGGTTAAGTTTAGCTGACAGGACACCTGGAGGTCAGAGGTCAAGTTAGGCTATAGAATGGCATGTTGCTCAAAGAAACTAAAAGTCATAGTTTGGATATTTTGAGGTGGGATCTTATATGGAATTTAACTATAGTCCGTGCACAGCAGATGGCGGTCTGCACAACCCTTGTTTTGAGAAACAGACACAAGCAGATAAGAAATGTGCTGCATTACAAATTATTATCTCCTGTTGCTGTAGGGCAGGGGTGTCCAATCTAATTCAAAAAGTACAAGGGAATATGCCCCACACCAGAAATGTGTGCTTTTCTTCTATGGTACTTCTTCTATTATGTATATCACAGTGCTAATAATGTGTTAATAAGCTCACTTTTCAAATAAATTCAGTCAGTTAAAGTTGGAAACATTTTCTAACAGATCTTAGTTGATAAATAATAACTTATTAACATAAAAAGCTTGAAATATACCTTTCATATTTCCCCTTATTATAAGCAATCTGATCATTTTTTTATTATAAAGGAATGAGCTGGCAACAAAATAAACGAAACACTATGGAAAGCTGTGTAGGCAGTTTCTTTCTCTAAAAAGCATATTTAAGTATCAAGCATAATTTACATACATTTGATTGATTTTTGAGGCTTGATTTAACATGTCCCTTGGCCATTTTCACCTCAATTAGACACTTTTGGTAGCCATCTACAAGCTCCTGGCAAGCTTCTGGTTGAATCTTTGACCACTACTCTTGACAGAATTGGTGCATTTCACTTGTTAGCAGTAGTTTTTGTTTATTGTTTTACAGAATGTCTAAGCCCCTAAAGTACATTTTTGGGTAAAAAAAGCTTGTGACAGTGGCTTTTAAACCTTACCTGCCGTTGTTGATAAGGTCCTTAACAGGTGCAGACTGCCCTACACTCTGACATGAGGTGGACTTGTCGGCCCCGGCTAATAACCCAGCCTCGCTGTGCATTCTGCAGGTTTCAGGTGGACCTGTCGAGCGGCTGCAGCACCAAGCCGCGCTCTGACGTGGCCCTACACTTCAGCCCCCGCTTCATAGGCCCGCCCTGTGTGGTGTGTAACTCCCTGCTGCGGGAGAGCTGGGGCAAAGAGGAAACGCTCCATCAGCTGCCCTACAAACGCGGAGCCCCCTTCGAGACCATCATCCTGGTGCACAAAGACGCCTTCAAGGCCAGTGAACCCACGCTAATAAGGATGGAGGCATCGATAAACCTGTGTAGTACCTATACATTTGAGCAATTTGATTATTAGAAAAATAGGGTACTAAAATACCTGTTTTCTCCCATAGGTGGCAGTAAATGGCACTCACCTGCTGGAGTACAAGCACAAAATCCCCCTGAACAGGGTCGACACATTTTCTATTTCTGGGAATGTGAGGGTTCACGCTATTGGCTACATCCCAAACTCAGTGAGTGTATTCTGCTCTCTGTTTGCTTAATGGTGTCCTCACAAGCTGGTCAGATGTGTGTCTTTAAAAAATACATCTGATGATGTATGATTTCCAAAGACGTTTCTCTTCTTTCTCACAGGCAATATTTTCCGAATCAGGTGACTTGGTGAGTTCTTTCCTCTCATGAAACCTCCATGTGCTCAGTATCTTGTGATTGCCATGAACACTGGATGACATTTCCTAAATGATTATTTTGTTTGTGTACTGTATACTGTTCATTTTAGTATGCAGCCCTCAGACCTTTAAAGGAAAGTCCTGGTTTATTAAACTTATTTTTGAGATATGGACACACCCGCCCTCATTGCTACACCAAGTTCAGTGTGCTAGGAATAAATGCGAGCCCTCAGGGAGTGCGACACGTTGTACACAAATGATCCCCTTTATTTGGAAGAAGTAAAAGTAAATTGTTTCTTTGTTGTTGGTGATAATCTGACTACTTGTGTTTCTTTCCTAGATCTAAGATATTCATTTGAGTACAATTTTATTATAACAAGTAGGAAGGATGGCAAAAACTGTGAAAAAACCCACAAAAGTGTAAGGAATTGGAAATATTGCCCTTTTCTCCCTAAACATAATACAGTATGATGCTCAACTGAATGTCTTTTGGTTTTGGACAGATGTTCGGACTACTAAGGCAATTGAAGAGGTCACCTGAAATGGGACACATATATATTCATAGTGAAAAATGCTGAGAAAATAATCTGCAGATTAATCGATAATGAGAAATAACTGCATACATTTTTTTATCAACTGTAATGTATTTTATTTCAGAGCCTCCCTTACAAAGGCAGCATCCTGAAAGGACTGAGCCCCGGGCAGCACATCACCATCAAAGGCCAGGTCAGCATGTACCCTCACAGGTAAAGTCATACAGGCAATCTGATGCATGTCTCACTAGTCACTAATATGTTCACACTACTAAGGCACATTTCAGGTAACAAACACATACATACAAAATAAAGAAATAAAAAGATGTACCTTTGATCCACCGTTTCTCCCAGTTTCACAGTGAACCTCCGCAGCAGCCGGACGGAGAACATCGCTCTGCATCTGAACCCTCACATGAAGTCGGGTGCATTCATCAGGAACTCGTATCTGAGTGAGTCCTGGGGTCAGGAGGAGCGGGAGCTGCCGTACTTCCCCTTCTTGTCAGGGGAATACTTTGAGGTATGAACCAGGGTTATTATCAACAAAAAAAAGAAAGAATAAATCAGTGAAAAATATGGAAAATCTAAAACCAAATTGCCCGGTTTTAAAAATGGGATTAAATATAGGGGGACATATTTTCTTCACAGTAAAATACAACTTTAGTTGACTACTCAATCAAAACATTTAAACATTACAGCTTTTCCTACACAAACATGTATTTCGGATGTATATTAAGCTTATGTTACAAAACTAAAAACCTAAACGCACTGATAAAATATAAATATAAAAAATGGAACAATCTAAACTATTATTACCTTGGGGGTGAACTGCCTACAACTCATACAGTTTAATTGTATTTGGCTTCTGTATTGGACGTCAGACGGCGCCAGAACAAATCTACAAAACCGGCAGGGGCCGCGGCTAGTGGCGGCGCCAGAGATTTTCTTTTGGGGGTGCTGTGGGGTAGCTTGACGTTTCATAGAGGGTGCTCAAACATGTAGGGTTTCCCATTAATGTACCGGGCGCTACAGTGGAACTTTCTACTGCAACAATCCCCACGCAAATACACGGTGTACCCGCGACTGTTACAATGAAGGCTCGATAATCAGCTCACGGCATATAGGTGTAAGCAGGGGTAAAGTGCTATTTTTTTTAAGTGGGGTGGACCTAACCTCCTCTAGGGGGGTCCGGGGGCATTTTTTTTAAAATATTGAAGTTAAAAGCATCAATCTAGTGCACTTTGAGAGCAACATTAAGAGATCTATGGATACATCTCTCAACACCCATATGAAACAGAACTGTAAACAGATTTACTATATGTTTTATATGGATATTTTACAAATCACTCCCCTTTTAAACTATTCTCGTTTTACTGTCATAGTATTTCATACCTGTTTTTCATTGATTACTCTTATATTACCAGTGTTACTATCTGACATCACATACATCGTAGCATTGAAGTTCACAGTTTATTTATAATTGAACAAATTAAAATAATTTGGGGGCAGGAATGTAAAATGGGAGGGCTCTCCCACGGCGCCGGGTCTGTTGGACGTTAACGTAAACAGAAGTCTATCAGTGATAATTTCTCACTATGTCTGTGTGCTCTGTAATAACGCCTCAGTGTTTGGTTTGGTCAGATTCTCATCCTCTGTCAGCCTCACCAGTTCAAGCTGGCAGTGAACGGCTCACACTTGTTTGAGTTCAGACATCGGGTGCAGGACCTGGGCAGCATCGACCAGCTGGAGATCATGGGCGACCTGCAGCTCGATGATGTGAAACTGTGGTGACTCCGACTCAGGACTCTAGAGTCTAGACTCACTCTGAAGCCAGCGCTACGGACACCATTCTGGTTATCCATGCTAAATTAGCTTAGCCACAATGACCCATACAATGTGGCTGGAAACTGCAAACCCTGGTCTGATTCAGGTCGGGAAAGTCTTGCAGCAACCACAGGTCACTGGTTTTAAGCTAGTCTAGCATTTTTAGGTGACCAAGGACCATAAAGACAGGCCCTGCCATGGAGTATTGATGGTCCATGTTTCCAGCCCTGGCTAGACATCTGATGCATGAGAGTTAGCTGTGCTGGAGCGTAGGCCTGAGCCATGACTGTTTACAGCTACAAATTAGGTTTGCCTTGGTTCATTTCTTATACCGTCTCTAGTGCATCTCTGCTGTGATAGTGCACTGTATATCTAAAACAGGAAATATGTGAATGTTTATAAGCACTTGGCTTCAAATGCTAAGACAGTCAGCAAAAACAAACCATGAATAAAATGGAAGTGCTCCATTCTTCTGGAGCCAGGCCCAATACAAACGGATTTATTGCACATAATAAAAGCTTTGTAATAATTCTCATCACCTTTAAAAAAAAAAAATCAGTATTTTCTTGTTTAATTTAATAGGACATGCCTACTCGGGGCATTGTTTATTTTCTAATTCAGTCTGCTATAAAGGTTGTAATCTTCAGGACTCGTGATAGGGTCCCATGCACTTGAAATTTAAATCAAACATGTCAATGGTGTAGCAGAACTCAAGCACAGAACAGTACAGGGTCCGTTATAATATAACTATTTCAATAACCAAACAAATGTCCATCGCAATCTTTATGCAAGCTGTAGAATAAAGTAGAATCTGTGTCCATCTCTCCGTCACTGCTCAACTCAGTGCTACAATGAGCAATGTTTAAAAACTGTATATTTTATTTCCAATGTCAATGTTTTTTTGCATTGTCTGTTGTAATTGTTGTAAAATATGTATGAATAATAACCCTTATGTATCATCAATTATTTATTAACGAATAAATGTGTTACTATTACCATTTGTATCCACTGTTTAAAGTCTAAATGGTTTGAGTTAAAACTCCTGTTATGAATATTACTGGCCCCTAGGGAACGCAACAGGCTGTCAACACAACACTAAGATTATTTTCACATTGACAGACCCTGCATCATTCGGCTTCAATCACATGCACTCACGTGACCACCGTACTTTCTTGAGCCAGGTGCACGAGATAAAGATGCAAATGCGGGAGACACTCAGACAGTGAAACCAAGCTACTTACTAATGTTAAATAAAAAATATATAGGAACTTCTATTCTTGCAGGTGCACACGATTTCATTATCTATTTTGTAGAGTGTTAAGGCTTTGATATATTTGAAGGAGCTTTTCTCTCCTCTGGGTCTTTTGACAGTCTTGAGCTAAATGCTTGACTTCCTGCTCCAACTAACATTGCTAACTTTTTCTGATAACCTTCTTATGCAAGCCAAGTAGCCAAACAAATCACTTTTTGACTTTAAACAGCCACCTGTTGCATTTAAAACTAGTTGGATGAGAGGAGACAGGAAGTTAAGTTACAGGCTGGGAAAAAAGCTGAAAGGGAGGTACACAGTGTTGTTCAAATGGACATCCCCTTCACATAACATGTTGCCATTGGATCAACTTTTTAAAGTTGACATGAATATTGATTATTGCTGCTTAAAGTTCCATTCGTCTGAATGTAAGGGTCTGCACTTGATGACTGACATGTCTGATAGTTATGTAAAATGTTGTTTAATGTTAAAAATAACTAGACTTTTAACTGCAGTACTTGTACTTAACCACAAGGTGGTGGAAGATAATTAAGTATTGATTAACTGACTTTAACTATCCAAGCACCTTCACCAACCACTGCCATTTACTGAGCTCTTGATTGAGTCCTTGTTTTAATCTTAACCTTTCTTTAAAGGATGGAGACATTGAAGACTTCAGTCAGAAAAAAAGGAGACAGTCTAAAAAAAAAACATTGTTTTAAAATAATAAATGTTTAGCAGTATTCATCCAACAAGCTTGTGTTTTAATCTTTCTCATTGACACCTTGTGACCAGAGGCATTGGTCACAAGATTCACTTTAGAGGAATTGTTATGATAACATTCACACACATTATGCCTTCTAAACCTTAATATCAATGCATTCGCATCTGATAAAAAGTTGGTGTTTTATTAATGTCCACAGGAAATATAATCATTTGTAAGATTTGTAATAACCATGGTACAGTACAACAGTCTCTTTTTGAACATAGAAAAAGCAGGATGATATGCAACATGAGGACATCAACCATTGCACTGCTGAGAAAAAAGGCAAAATACACTGTCCATCAGCAACAGGCAAATAGGTTAGAGTCAGTATTACAACAAAAAAAATGTCACAAAAACGTGATGCATTGACAGATATTCATCATTTTGACCAAAAATGTCATGTACTGTTCTTTTTTTGCTCAACGTGGCTCACAGACATACGCCGCTTTGAAGAAGGAACACCCCCGTCCAGTTTCCATCTTCCCTTTCTCTGTCACAGGTCACCAGAGAAAGAAAACATCTCTCCATGTTTCATCGGAGAGCTTTGGCAAGACACTGGTTTCACTTCAGTTAAATTCCACAGTTTCTAGCAGCTGAATTTAAACCACAGCCTTTCTCCGTTATCAAGTCCCGCTGAGAAGAGAAAGGAAAAATAGTGAGAGAGCAGGTCCAGATGTGGCACAGTAGAGTTTCATGGTGGAGTTAGGGAGGGGGGACATCCCGGGGGGGGGGGGACATCCCGGTGTCAGACAGAGCTGAGCTTCACCAGTCCTCTCACAGAGTCCTCGTGCAGTGAGTCCTGGCTGGCTGGGTTGTAGAAGCCGGCCTGCATAGTGTGGCTGTGACCCATGGGGCTGCCGCAGGGAAGCATGCCAGGGGGCGAGGGCACCTCCTCGGGGGTGAGGAAGTGGTGGTGGGCCATTGGCTCCTGCAGGGTGTGGCCGTGGTTGTGTGCGTGGCTGTGTCCGTGGATTGGCAACATGTCTGAGGCCTCGTGGCAGCTGAGGCTGGGGGTGGACGTCGGAGGAGTGGGCTGGCCGAGTGGGAGCGAGGTGCACGGGCCGCCCAGGTTGAGGGAGGTGCGGCCGGGTAGAGGGCCCCCGTTTTCCGTCGAGGCCGTCAGGATGACTGGATCGCTGCTCTGCTGCTGGAGGAGAGGGGGTGGCGGCGGCCTGCAAAACGAATTTGGTGCTCTGAATGCACTGGTCTTGGTCACACTGAGAGGAAGCAGTGAGCAGAGCAGAGTACAGGGGGGGATGTGAAGTCAGAGAGACATGCAGGAGGTGAAAGACAGAAATAGAAAAGGAATAACAGAGCAGGCAGTGTTGGAAATTAGATGGATGAGGCAAGAAGAAATGACACACCGGAGGGACAGCAGAGGAGGGGGGAGGTGATTGGATAAGAGAGAGAGAGAGAGAGAGAGAAAATAAAAGTTGTAAGTAGCCTGGTTAGAATACGGAGCAATACTAAGAACCTGCAATAACTCGTGCATCTGTGCCGGTTAAAAAACAGAGGGTAAAAAACACTGGACAATGAAGTCACAGCCTCAGGACCTATCGCTCTCCACTGCCTTGCTTTAGTGGAAATTGCACGTCTAAAACTGGAGCAGAGTAACTGGGTTAGGATGCGGCCAATCATCAATACCACACATTAGCCGAGGGGAGAATCGCTTCAACCCTGTAAGTCATTTATCCCTGCATGCCATACAAGCGAGACAATTAATCATTTCTTTAACGCCTCCTTTCCTCACACGCCATTCCCAAAGTCTGACTGCCAAGACATGTCAAGCACAAACATCGGCCCTGGACATCTCACCTTTCTGTCTCAATCTCAGCGGCCTAAAAGAGCAGATTGCAGCTGTGATTTAAACAGAAGTTGAGCTACCTTTGACAGTAGGAGATGTTATTTTAAGTGTTATCAATCCTAGTATCAGCTGCACGTATCAACTGCTCTTGACTTATCGCTTTTACAAGCTTGGCCTCCATCCCGGTTGATGATCAGGCTAATTTGAGCGAGGGTTATTGGACTGAGATCACACGGAAACCTCACTCAAAGCCACGTTAGCACAGAGCTACATCATCAGTGTGGAAACAGCGCGTGGTCCCTTTCTTTCTACTTTCAGGCCCACTCGTGTTTTATAAACAGTCAAAGCTGGTCTGACTCAGCACTTTGCATCCCCCGCGGCAGAGACACACAGACACACACTCACACACACCTCAAAGAACAATATGTGCGTAGACTGCTGATGGACTAACCTTGGATAGCAGCTCAGGACATGTTTTGGTATGCTTTCACACATGGTGGTGATTACACAACAAGGATAGGAGAGCTCTTTTTATCCTATACGTTAGAACTAGATTAGATGACAGAACTGTGCACAGGTGGGAACATGTCAAAAATATAATATGGAAGAATCACCTTTTTCCAACTTAATGTAGAGGCTCTGATATCTTTATGTGTGGGAGGGGTGCCTTTGCATTTTTTTACAATTTTCTCACACAACATAATTAATAAAAATGATATGTTGTAGTACTTTTTTTCAGTCAGTTTGTCCAATGTTGCAAACTTAATGAGGCATTTGTGAAAGGATCAATTACAGTTTTATTGAATATTTGTCATATCATGAGGAAGATGATCCCAACCTTGAAACAAATAAAGGATAACTGTCTCCAAACGGACACCATTTATGTTCCATGTTTGAACACGTCTCGAGATGGGAGATTGCGGCCGTCTGTGTTTTGCCTAACAACACATTGTGTTCTGTGACTGATGACATATTGTCCATGTGGCTGGCACTTAATTGGTGCATTTGTATTATTTAATCTTTGGTAAACTGACAAATACCTAACGTATTAAACTCCTATGGGAACAAATAAACCAAGTTTGGTACCCGCATTCATTCAGCTGACAGCAGAGGTGAAACTGAAATTGAGGCTGTGGGTTGTCAGACCCCAGGCAGTCACAGAGAAAGAAGAAAAGGAAGGAAGACAAGGCTAAATATAGAAATATTTACAAGGCCAAAGCAGTTTGTGTAGCATGAGTTGAAAGGTCGAGTTCACCTAAATTATTGCAGCACCAGTGTTGGGTGAACGCGTTACAAAAGTAACGGAGTTACAGTAATGTATTACTTTTTGCTGTAACGCAGTAAGGTAAACGCATTACTGATGACATTTGGGTAATATAATACCCGATACAATACTCACTAACGCACATAACAACACATTTTTAACCCGAAATTAAGTGGTGTTATAAAAAATAAAAATGTTATTCACCAACATCGCGGGACATTACGACACCAGAGAAAATGTTTGCGGGTAGATTAGTAAGCCTGGTGTTCACGTAAGGGATAATGTGCAGCGAGGCGGTCGGCAGTTGTTGTGCTATACCACATTGCCCTTCACTGGATGTATAATGAGCTGCACTAAACTACATTTTAGCATTTAAAATACCTAGCCATTCTTTTGCTGAAAGTAACTCAAAAGTAATATAAAAGTAGTGTAACTCATTACATTTCAGAGACAGTAATATTGTAATCTAACTTATTACTTTAAAAAGACAGTAATAAGTCATATGTACTGTATTACATTTTGGAAGTAACTTGCCCAACACTGTGCAGCACACATTTTGTCACAAGCTTTCAGTCAGATCTACCAATGCAGATTTAGGCAGGTTTATTTAAAATAGAAAATATTTCTGACATAATTGAAATATTACACTTGCAAAATAAACTCCTCTTTCCTAAAGCAATATTCTGGAACTCCCAATTACCTCCTGTGACCCAAGATGCAACAGAAATTACCATTTCCTTTTAATCAGTCGAATAATCCTTGTGTCTAAAGAATATTGTTCTAAATACATCATTTATGTTTGACAGGCACAAGTCAACAATATAATTGGTAAGGCTGGGAATCCGTATTGATATTTTCTTATAAAAAAGGGACCAGTCACCCAGAAGCATTGAAACACTCACCCAATCACTGCATGCATTCATCAACTTAACGCAACGTGTGATTGGCCTAATACCACCGCAGCTACAGCCCATTGAGTCTTTGGTATGTTAAAGTTAAGCGTGCTATACACACACTTCATGAACATTCACACACTTTTATTGCAGTTTGAATGATTTCACTAAATCAGCAGGCTCTCTAAAATCTACTTGATGTCACAATATAATGCTGCCCTGAAATGAGAAGCTGGTTTTTCAAGAGAGATATTTCATAGCAATAAAGTGAGTAGCATCAATAGTCAGTCCTTATGTGTTACAAGTAGCATTTTAAAGGCTTAACAAATGGATATTAAGTAAACAGCTGTATCAGGGAGCGGATAAATGGCCAGCAGCCGGCACAATAGGACAACTCAGGCTGCTCATCCGCTAGAAAAAGCAGAAGGCAGTTATTTCTGAATGTGCTAACGTAAGGGAACGTCCCTATGGTTTCCAGCCCATTACAGGTAGTCCGCACGTGGCTCAGGACCTGGAGACGGATGACAGTTGAGTATGGATGAGAACAACGAGATGACTGTGGGCACCCGTGAGAGAAGTGTTAGTAGCTGTGTGTGTATAAGCTTAAATCTAGCATGTAATGTGTGCGGCAAACCGCTGAGCTGAACAAAGGTAGGCTTGTTTCTCCTCTTCAGGCACCAGAGGGAAACTGGTCAGTGAGGTCACAGCAATGTCCTCTTCACGACAATGGCTATTCTCTCTCACCCCGCATGCGACAGTTTCACTGGACATGTCTGTTTACTCACTGTGGTGAGATTGTGAGTTTGTACAAAATGGTCTGATGCATTAAACACGATTCCTGCTCATTGTTTTTTGGGCCTGTGCAAAGACTTGATATGGAAAGCCTTAATCTTACAAGCAGTATTCTGACTGTAAGACAGGGTAGGGGCCACACACACACACACACACACACACACACACACACACACACACACACACACACACACACACACACACACACACACACACACACACACACACACACACACACACACACACACACACACACACACACACACACACACACACACACACACACACACACACACACACACACACACACACACACACACACACACACACACACACACACACACACACACACACACACACACACACACACACACACACACACACACACACACACACACACACACACACACACACACACACTTTTGCAACCCAGAGCAATTGCATCACTTTCAATCAGGTTGGATGAGAATGACTATCTGTGTTTGCTTTCCCGGTCTGGATAGAGAGAGACGAAGGTGCTGCGTTTCTGATTCTGCGGCTTGTTGAGGTTTAAGTGAGGCTGTTTTTTGTAATGTAAAACATCCTTTGGCCTTTAGCCTCTTTGCCTAGGCCATGTTATCAAGGCCAGGCCTTAAAACAATA
Organism: Pseudochaenichthys georgianus; assembly: GCF_902827115.2. Taxonomy (NCBI): domain Eukaryota; kingdom Metazoa; phylum Chordata; class Actinopteri; order Perciformes; family Channichthyidae; genus Pseudochaenichthys; species Pseudochaenichthys georgianus. The sequence goes on from NC_047524.1 coordinate 19,014,353, forward strand.
GCCAATGTTTACCAGGACGATCAGATACTTAATAAAACGAGCCATTGTGTCCGTACTGTACTTTGAATTCCTCAAACTGACTCTTGGGCTTAGTTCACAGGCCTCAATTTGTTAGAGTTGCTTTTCTGCTGTTGGAAAATTAACAAAGACAACAGCTGGAGATCCACCAAGCAACTAAGGACTACTACAAATGTTTCTTTGCTATTCAACTCCTCGGCACATCTGTTGCTCCTCTGTTATATTTTCAACAAATAAAAGTAAAGGTAGCCGTCTTCTTTGATTCGGTGACCCATGTGTTTTCGCCAAATCAACCAGGACTGAAATCTTCAGGGTTATTACTAAACTAAGATGTTAATAAGTCCGAAATCAAAGTTTCCAATCACTTTAATAAACAACTTTTCTATTCCTTAAACTTCATCCACCTCTGCTCTCTAAACACAACTATGAACCTCCGACTCGTAATAACTCAGTCTTTTTACTTTTATACCGTACCTTATAGTAATATCTTAGAGATCAGAGTCAGGTCAGTGTCTTACCATGTGGCTCTGCTGAGACTGGGTGGCGCCATACATGGAGATGCCATTGGTTGGTGGTGCCAGCTGCGGCGTGCCTGATTGGATAAAGCCCCGTCTGTCAATGAGGCTAGTGAGAGAGAAACAAAGAGGGGAGAAAGGTGTGATTAAACACAGTAGAGCACGGTCACCTCTCTAACAGACTAAACAGTATGACAATGACTGACTGCAGGCTCAGGTCGACTCAGTGTTAGGTGGGAAGGTTAGGAGGAGTACTTGTGTGTCAGTGGTACCACATGGAAAATAGCATGCAAGTGGATGTGTGTTGTACTATTGTGTGCAAGCCTCTGCAAACTCTAATAGTCCACTTACATAGACACACATAAGATGAGCACTAGGTAATAAATCACAGAGGTCCTGCAGTGGAGCGAATAGTGTTTGTCCCGTCATTAAAGCTGCAGAACTCTGACACAGCTGGTTAGAGAAAGACCTGCTGGACCCTTGCTTTGCAGATGTGTGTGTTCATGGGCCAAATGTATGTGATAATACTGGCAATTTATCAGCCGGATAAAGGTTGATGTGACACAGTGCAGTCTCTTCCTCAGCCATACACACACAGAGCCCGCTGAGGTGTTAACCAGTGCACACACACAGGGTAATCATTTAACAGGAAGTGTGTTGACATTGAGTTCCAGTGGGACTGAGCTGGGTTCTGGTGAAAATGCTCTGCTGGAATCACAGAGACAAACTCAGGGAACCTACAGCAGCGGTTTGTGTGGCTGGTAATGAATACTGGAACATCTGCAAATGCAGCTTAGAGGAATTGAGACTCAAAACATGTGGGCTGGGTGCATTAGAAAACATGAGTCAAGGTCTCAGCAGGGAATCAAACGCAAGAGGCTTTTGTCTCTGTGCACGTTTGTGTGCGCGAGAGGCGGAATTGCCTGCGTACTCCGAGGCTTAGGTGAAACATTCCTTTCTTAGTGGTGGACCCAGCTGTGCAGTGGTGGTGGTGCCACACACACACACACACACACACACACACACACACACACACACACACACACACACACACACACACACACACACACACACACACACACACACACACACACACACACACACACACACACACACACACACACACACACACACACACACACACACACACACACACACACACACACACACACACACACACACACACACACACACACACACACACACACACACACACACACACACACACACACACACACACACACACACACACACACACACACACACACACACACACACACACACACACACACACACAAATCATTATTGGTGACTTATGGCCAGAGAACCGCACAGCCGGAATGTTGCCAAAAGGCTCCATCACTGCTCTTCTTATACTTCAGGTATATATATATATATATATATATATTAGGGCTGTCAAACGATTACAATTTTTAATCAGATTAATCACATCTTAAAAATTAATTAATCATGATTAATCACCATTCGAACTATGTCCAAAATATGTCATTTCTTTATGTATATTGTTGTGGGAATGGAAAGAAGGCGGATATATCCATTTAACATGGGATGTATGTTTATTATAACATTTTTCTGCGTGTCAAAATAAAAGACAGCCCACACACCTATCAATCATCAAACCATGGGGTCTTATTTCATTACGTGTTGATTTCTATCAACGGGGGAGTACTTCAGGAAAGTCGACAGAGGGGGGGGGGGGCTAGTGGAGTACTTCGTGACCACAGAGTGTGAACGTTGTGATCAGCTGTTTTAGCGCAGTGCTCCAGTGAAGGGGGGGAGTCTCCCTCCGCAGCCGGCTGGCGTAGTTTTGGCACAATTCCGTTGTATAGACCGACGTTAACAGCAGCCCTGTCTGTGCACACGGAGACCGACTCTGTCGTACGCAAATGCGCTTTGTGACACAAGTGACGGTACGCATTTCAGATTACGCACATAACCTGCGTACCAGTTATGTGCACCCCTGTACTACAGCAAAAGTATTCTCCGTCGGGACTTCCTGCATCAACACCACGCCGTTATCTTGATTCTGATTGGCCAGAAGACATTATCAAAGATGTTCTATTGAGAAGACGATCACTACGTGACAAAGGTTTTCAAAACCGTGGCTACTGAAATCAATCTTACTAACTGCTGTCTGTGCAATTTACTCGGCGCGAGTTGGCGGACTTTATTTTGCTTACTTTAACATCATTTTTCATGGTGGGGCTAAAACATTTCTTGGTATGGGTGTAGCCTACCCCAGCCATACCCTGGCGCTGCCACTGGTGGGATGTATGGGGCGGGCCATTCTGCACATGCATTAAATGCGTTAAATATGTTAAATATTTTAACGCAATTAATTCAAAAAATTAATTACCGCCGTTAACGCGATAATTATGACAGCATTAATATATATATATATATATATATATATATGCGTTTGTTCAAGCAGATACTGTATGCATGCTAAACTATATGTGACCTGCTCCATCGAAATCAGTCGCATTGACCCGAAGACACATTTTGAGTTGTATACACTGTTGGAAAGAGGAGATTCCTAGCTTTCTAATGATATCAGGATTGCTTTTGTACTCCAGATATTAAGCAAAAATATGTCACATTATATAATGACTGTTACTGAGTCATCATTTTGAGAGAAAGGCCTTCAAAGTTTCCTCTTCTCTGGAATCCATCGATCTGATTAATTATAAGCGGAGCAAATGATCAAAATACTACGGAGGGAAGATAATTTCGCTTCAAAAATGTATTTACCGTGTGATTTTGGAAATAAAAATGTCATATTCTGAAAGCCAAGACTTTGTTTATTTAAAATCAAACAAAACACCCGAACGCACATTTAGGCAAATCCACATTTATCTTGAAATGAGCCGTTGCGACTTCCGACTGATTTCGATAGAGCGGGTCACATATATTATGTGTTTCTCTAATTTCCCATTTGTACGTGTGCAAAGCAAAGTTAAAGGCCACACATTCCAAAGGCCTGGAGATGTTTGTAACGTCTTGACAGGGTCACAGCGAGTGTTCTGCAAAGTGGGTACAGTGGACAGTAAAGATAAGAGCAGATAGGAGGTATCTCGGTCCAGTAGGTAAGCAGGAAAATGTGTCTAACTAGGATGATATAAAAGAAAGAGCAGTTTCTCTTGCAAGAATAAAAAAACACAGTTTCACGCATGAGTAATGAGAAATGCTGTAGTGAAAGAAGCTGGGAGGGAATGTGCGAATGTTTACTGACATTTCCAGTCACATGGACATGACAATGTAGCTGTGACAGTTGGCCTGTCTTTTTGACAAATCACATGAACAGCAGCAGTGTGAAATTGAATATATCAAGCCAACTTTGATCTTGGATTTGTTTGAAATGGGCTTGAAATCCTTTCCACTGTTGCTGTATCTTAGTGGCTATGAATAGAGAAAAAGGCTGCAGGCAGGCTCGTTTCAAAGCAGCTCGGCACATCAAAAAGGAGCCTTGACTAACAGATCTAATTTTGCCTTTGGACAAAACGCAAAATGAAAATGGGTGGTGGCGATGAGGGGTATAACAGGTGCTGTGACCTATCACACATGAAGGTAAAAAGGAATGAATGGGTTTTCTTAGAGCTGTGAATGAAAGGGCATATACGTCATCATATTGGCATCTGGGAAGGCATAGATCAACTCTTAAAAGCTCATTCACACGTCTCATACCTCGGTGGCAAGGGTCCACACAGCGCTGCACAGCAGTTGGTGAATATGTTGCCATGGCTGTAGGGGTTATAGTTATCCTTCCCTCTTTTAGAAGACCATGAACCTTTTATCTGGAAGACACACAACATAGATAAATATCTCATGAGTCACTAGAAGGAATCAAATCAAGACCCTGTGTTCATAGAGATTCTGTTTGTGTATTGTGTCTAGTATTTAAACTGTTTATGCCCATAATGGGGTCAAACTCATCCAAGATAATATCACCTTCATTTAACCAGCCACCGTAATACAACTCTGTCTCTCAGGTGACTTTAGTATCTGTTTAGCAACGTTCCCCTTTTTATTCTGCTTATAGAAACACAATATTTGTTAGGAAAAAGCTATGAAATGCAGCTTTAAGAATACTTTAAGAACAACAATGCTAATTCTAGGAAAAGTAATTTATACTGGACTGTAAATGGAATACATATTTCAAATGAATACCTTTAACCCAAAACCAGAAAGAAACCCGCAACAACAACAACAACAACAACAACACCACCACCACAACAACAACAACAACATAGCAATGCTTCATGCTTCACTTGGGTCTAAATGTAGGGGATGTATTTGTCTTACTCACATCTTCATTTGTGGTCTGGTTGGAGCTGATCAGGTAGGTATGGAAGCCTGAAAGGCCCACTATGGACCAGACAGAGAAGAAGCACACCACCACCTCCAGCACAGTGAAACAATTCAGTCAAGGAACGATCGTGCCACTAAATGTCAGAATGGATTAAATAAAGACTGTGGCAGACAATGTGAAAGCTCATAAACACATTCACACACATTAGACCCATATGGAGCCAACATGGACAGCTAGCATATTGACCTACAGCCTCGGGGCTGTCCCCCTCTCGCCAACAGTTCCTAGTTACCAGTTCATTTGACTGGGACTGCAGAACACTGCTCATTTTCTCTGCTCCGAATAAAGCGCACAAACTAGATGAATGCTTCTGCCTTTATGAGGAAAAAGGAAATGGCTCTTTACTACATCGTAGGATACACTCTCTCTACAAATACCCAGTCACTAAAATAAATCCAAATAATTCCCTGTGGTCATATTATAAGGTCAGTATAATATAACATACTCAAAGACCATCCGTAAGTATGTAAAATGGTGCTGTAAAAATCTACTAAATCTCTTTTCTCTCCACCTTTTCTCGCTCTTAATCCGCCCCTTCTTTTTCTCTCTTTACAATCTCTTCCTCCTTAGCAAGGACAAAACATGTCATCATTCACCGAGTACAAAGGACGGTGACGATACCATCGACTGCAAGTCCGCTTTATTAAAGTCCTGTAGGACGCAGGCTGTTATCAGCTTGGCCTGGCACACATTTCTCTGCCAGAGGAACAGTTATCTCACTCAGCCATAGAGAGAAGGGCAGAGAGAGAGAAAGTGGCATAGCTCTGTGCTCTCCACTTGATTTGTGGCTTAGAAGTAGTGTTGAGTATCATTTATTTTTCAATCATTTCTGATTATCAAACTTGCTTTTTAGTTTCTGTATTTAATCCTGATTCAGAATCAAAAAAGTTCAGAAAGCCCTTTGCATTCAGTCATTAACAGTCAAATGGTGTTGGTTAAAAGGAAAAGTGAATTTCCCTTTTAGCTCCGAATTGTGTGTCGGGAAGGGGTTAATACATTTGGAGTCTGGCATTAGGTGACTGCTTTCAACCTTCAGCTGTAAATCCAGGCATTAAAAATCGTAGGTCAAATGATGTGAAGCCAAACTTGACTGCAATGTCAAAATAAAGCATTTGAATTGCTTGGATTTACCACAGTCCACATGACGCCGTGCTGAGACAATAAGCTGATTTACAGGGTATTTGTAACAGCTGTAGCTTAAAACGTCTCGCACACACTTGGCACCTATCACTCTGACAGACCCGCCCTCATATCAAATCACTCTCACGACATCTCAGTGGAGGGAGAGGGGGCACGTTAGAGTCAGATGAAATCAAAGACCCACCCCGTCAATAGACAGAGACAGGGTGAGGATCTGCCTCGCAAGCTGTGTTACCCCGATGGAACATGACTAATCAGACAAACACCCATTATGTAAGTACTATAACTGCAAAAGATGGCAGGAGCGGTTAATGGGAATGCTTTGAAACGGCACGTTATGCAAATGAATTCTGACCTACTGAATGACCTGTAAAGGCCCTCACTGGGCACTTAAGTCTAGCCACTGTGGAAAGAGAGGATATCATGGACAGACAGCAGCTAAGATCAGACAATCACACACACATATTCCAGCGTAAATGCCAAAAGGCCAAGTGAAAGGATATCTAGCCGGACTATCTTTGAGTGCTTTGAGAAACCCGCTTCGATGGGAGCCTGTGAAGAGAGAGAGAGAGACAGAGTTTACATTAGACCACTACAATGTATTTAGCCATTCTCACACACACACACACACACACACACACACACCACACACACACACACACACACACACACACACACACACACACACACACACACACACACACACACACACACACACACACACACACCCACACACACACACACACACACACACACACACACACACACACACACACACACACACACACACACACACACACACACACACACACACACACACACACACACACACACACACACACACACACACACACACACACACACACACACACACACACACACACACACACACACACACACACACACACACAGAAGATGAAGGAGGAGGCAGAGCAACAATTAAGTGAAGGCCTATTATAGCATGTGGCTGTAGGATTTACCTTCACTTCAACACAACTGAACTGTCTGTCTGTAATCTTACAACAAGAACTGATTATGTAGTCACTGTGATATGTGCTACTTGGTCTGAGCCCCAATGGGAAAAACATATAAAAATAAACAATTGAAATTGCTGCAATGTAGTTTTAGCTAAATCTGACAGCACTGACTGACTGAACACAGCATGGTTACAATCAAAGACGCACTAAAAGAAGATTAATCAGCAGTCCAACATTGATCCAATGACTATCATTTATGATACACAAGCGCACACACACCAGCACGATGGGGAGCCCAACAGTCCACCGCCTGCTCCCAGCTGGAAAGATGGTAACAAGCCAGAAAGCTGCAGCTTTTCACAACGCCCACTTACAACCTGCTGGCTTGTAACACACCGAGAGCAGAGCCAGGAGGAGTGTGTGTGTGTCTGTACCAGCACATGTCCTGTACCCCTTACGCTCAGATAACTTACGCAAAATGATGTGTGTGATGACGAAGGAGAAGATGAAGATGGTGAGGAAGGAGAGCGAGAGGATGAACATGTAGAAGAAACGGTAGTTCCTCCTTCCCACGCAGTTCCCCACCCAGGGACAGTGGTGGTCAAAACGCTCTGCATGGACGGAGAGAGACACACGGACGGAGGGTAAGAAACCTTTACTTTGGATTCAAGAACACACACATACATGTCTTTCCCTTTTTACAAAGAACTGCCAACAGTGACATTTCTCCCATCTGAAGACTTTGTCATGTTCATGCACTCGAGTCAGAACCCTGCCAGAAACCGCTTTTATGTACATATGGCTTAAAAATCTGGGTTATCCATAAAACCTTAATACCCAATTAATAAAACCAGGTTTCTCATTAGGGAGACATTTAAAAAAAAAAAACATAGAAACAGGTTTACTTCAGTGCATGTAAACCTAGATGTAAACACAAACGATGAGTACGGAGCTGTGGGAAATCAGGATGTGTCCCTCTGGGTCTTAGCACAAAAATGTACACATTCTTCAGATAGTTGATATAAATAGCCAGTTTGCACAAACTAATAAAAGTTACAGGCCAAACATGACTGTGTATGGCTGAAAACTCTGCAAGGTTACGTAGGTAAAGGAGCACTTGTCTTCGGTAAGACCTACATTTAGAAATAGCAAAAATTAAGTAAAAAAAGGTCAAATAAAAGTGTTGTTCAGACTGCCTTCAATAAAGATCAGGCAGACAGGGAGGGATACGTTGACACTTGGTACAGACTGTGCAGCTGAACAGGCTGGTATTGTTTTGAACAGAGGAGCCTCTTCTTCTGAATGTATCCGAGTTGTTTAGGTAAATAAATGAATGTCTGGAATTTAGAAATACTTGCTGCAAAGTACCTGAAATATGTATTTGAATACGGCCTGAAGTGCATTAAGTAAATGTAATCTGAAATGCTTTCAGGTGATAATTAATGGTATTTCAATCAAAGAAACAGAGCTCCAGCACACTTATCTTTTCACTGATTGTAAAAGCGTAGAGGGCTTATTGTGAGCGCTGTTATTCAATCAGCCCACAATCCTATCTCTGACAGTGACGACTAGCTGTGCAAGGCGGTAGCTACTTAACTAATTAATTAAGACTCATTATTTGTTTAGTGAAGTGAAATTACCGGTTTTTGTCTTCATTAATCAAAGCCTGGTAGAGGTGTGACTGTGCGACGCAGCCTTCAGCCCAACAGGATGAAAGGGGACAAAACTAACTCTGGTCAAATGGGATTATCACGGCCTGCAGCTATGGCGATAAATATTAAGTGACCAAACCTCCAAGGAGATGTTCTTCTGTATGTGTTTATAATAATTAATGCATTTAGTGCTCAAAGCCCTTTATATTACACATTTCATATATCAGATATGTAATTAGGGGTGGGCGATATGACGATATATATCGCTGTGACGATATTAGGTCTCCACGATATGCTTTTTCAGAGATATCATTCATTTATTGTCTTGGTTGATTGTGTTGGCTTATATTTTATTTTATTTACGTGCATATGAAACGCTAACCATTCCCATTGAGATCATTAAAACTGTCATTTGAACGGCGATCAAGCCTGAAGCCACAGAGACTAGGAGTAGGCTCCTTCAGCGGCATAAAGGGACGCAAATAGCTTTCAACTGATTGCAATGTATTCCCATCTGCGGCGGGATTTGACGCTCATGGAAGCACGGCATTCGTTTGTGTCGGCTGCCCTTAAAGGCAATGTGAGCGTCCATTCCCAATTGTACACCCGGAAGTAAGTATTCCCCTTACTGTCGTGCTAGGGCTACCTCAGAAAGTTCATTTTTATACTGAGAAACTGTGCCTTGAAGCCATATCAAAATGTTGAATTGTTCATTCAGGGATTCATTTCAGAAATAAAACCAGCTTGAAATGCTATGTTGGTTACTCCTTTTTGTTTTAGTTTCTGTTACCTTGTAGGTGCTTGTACTGTTAAGTAACTTGAAAAATAACCATAATAACAGACATGAAAAAAATATCGTGATATATATCGTCTATCGTGATACTGCTTGAAAAATATCGTGATAATATATTTTTCAATATCGCCCACCCCTATATGTAATACAACAATACTGTGGACAATACCCACAGGAGCAATTGAGGGGGGTCAGGGCGGGATGGAGCTGGTGTTCCCCTGATCTGATGATGAGCGCACTAGCCCACTACCCTGCTTATCTCCATGTATCAATGATAGGATTTCTAAAGAATAAGTCCATGATTTTCAAGAAATAAAAGACTCTAAAAAATGACAGAAGCAGGTTTGTTGTAAGTTTCATTTTTAACCATGCTAAGAAAGACAACCAATGGATAACAGCTGTGTCAGCTGAAGGCTTATTAGCATCATCCCGTCGGTGATGGCTTCAAAAGCAAAACCAAAAGCTTGCACAAGCAACTCTAAAGGTTTCATAATGATCTAATATATTCTTAATTATGGGCCAATTTTCTTTTGTTGTATTTTATTGTTTGCTTACATAGCACTATATTTCCCCAAGAGTGCCATTACATCTTTATCCAATGTCTTTAATTAGGCAAATCAGGGGCAAAAGCAGCAGCAGACAGACCTTAAATCCCTCTAAAAATCAATCACTAAAATCCCAACCCTCTGCCCACACAAACACTGATATTTATCAACAACTGGAATTCAAAACCCTAACAGTGAGACCATGTAAGACATTAATACAGTATATACCGTGAGGAGAAACTAAGAGGAGGGCAACGCTTAGAAGTGTGTGTCATAATTCTGCACTCTTGTAAGCTTCTACTAGCACTCCCACGGGGATAACCCTTTTGAAAAGGAAGAGCCTCCTCCATATTCTTATGCTGCACTTCCACAAGGGAGGCCCTATCCATCCTGCCTGCTAACTTATGTAAGAGCTTGATGTGGCCCCTGGGGTAGACACAGAGAGACACAAGTAAAGGGACAAGGATTGCACTCGTACCACTTTTGCACTGCCAATGTGAGCCACATGTCCAGGTAAAGAGCAAGTTCTTTTGTTGCTCCTGATTATAAAAACATGAATAGGATTTCCCTTGCTTTACAGTCTTTGGAAAGGGCCAGAGAACTTTGAGAGCTGAGGGGATAAAAGTCTTTAGAAAAGAGACAATAGTCCAACTATGCGTGTCTATTTCTCCTTCTTCATTTCCCTCCCATCTGTGGTTCTCAACTTCCATAACCCAAAAACACTATTTAAACCTCATCTCCAAGGATTTTGGATTCATTGGTCTGAAAAAGTCTAAAAAGACAGTTGCTGTAATTATAGCGGCTTATACGTGTCACTCGTTTATTTTACTCTGTCTTAATGCAGGATGTCTGTCAGGTTTGAGTACGATTTAAATTAAACAGTGAGCTCTACCAGTTTCATCTTGGAATCTAACAACCCACCTCAAATGTGCACAACAACTCTTTGTTTGTAAAATGACTGCCCTCCCATCTTTTTGTTCAGCTGCCAGTCTGTCTTCCTTCCTGCCAGCGTGCCTCTGCTGCCTCTGCATCTTGTTTCCTGTGTTTACTACTTCCTCATCATCTTATTCTCCCTGGCTTTCTGTCAGCCCCACTTCTGACAGGGGAACAGACATTCAGAGAAGGAGAACAAAACCCCTGATGAGAAAGATACAGACCTGTGTGTCTTTATCTTTTCATACATTGCCTAGCTATGCTCTTCACGTTGTCTCCAGAGATGGGGCATGTGGTTGTGAAGAGCCGCAGAACTCAGCTATTATGTTGCCGTTTTCTTTCTGTTGTTGTCTTTGTAACTATTCCCTCCCTCTCCTCAGTGTGGATGCCTCCAAGCATGTGTACTGTATATTCCCGGTGGATTTGCATCATAAACTAAACATTTGTCTTGCCTTGTGTTCTCATCTCAGTTTTTGTTAAATCGGGTTAACCACGATATTTCCGACTTGTCTGAATTGTGTGGATTTTAAATGTATGTTTATGTGCAGGTTTGGGGGGGGGGGGTGAAGCAGCAGTGTATCTGTTTGTCAGATCTATACGGACCAATGTTTAATACACATCAATAGATAGGAGGTGTTTTCATTAACTGGATATAACTATGGCTTGGTGATTGTCTGCTTCTTGGCTGGTGTATGCCTGGGTTGGAATCAATGATTTAGGCAAACACCAGTCTTTCTTTACTTTTCCCCCTTTCTCTAACTAACAGTGCTGCTATTGGCCGTGGAAGAAGACGTAGGCTACTCAAAACTTGTTTTTCCAAGTAGAGCTATCGACTTCTAATAATAAAATGTGTAATACTATATGCAAAGACCTGCAATTACATCTTCATTTAAGGGGAAGAGTGAAAGAATGACATTAGCAATAATAAGACACCATGTTCTTTAGTTACAAAGTACGTTCCTCTGAAGAAGCAGATCCCTGTAGTAAAGCCTAGTTTAGTATATTGTAATAATAGTCTGCATCTCAGCCAAGCATGCAAGCTTGCAGCCAGTGAATATCACTTTCACTCACCCACACAGTTGTCACAGAGGCTGCAGTGGGAGGCACGTGGTGGTCTGAAGATTTTGCAGGTGAAGCAATATTTCAGCTTGACTGTCTGGCCGTTGATTACCACCTCCTTCGTCCTGGGAGGAGGCCTGTAGCCCGTGCTGCCATTAGCCACATCTTGGGAAGAGCAAAGAGGGAGAAAAACAAGAGAATCTTAGGACTAAAACAAATGACTGGACAGTGTTTCACTCTAGCCACATACTTCAGTATAGTACTCTGCATGTGACATTGATGATGCCGGTGTGTTATGAATATGCCAAGGCCATGTTGACGTTAAAGACTTAAATGCAATAAATATAGTAGGATAGGTGTCGGTATGAAATCCAACATGGACATCACACGAAGAAAAGAACCCAATCTTAAAAGATAAAGTAAGTAAAAATTACTGTAATTTAGGGTTACTTTTGAAAAACCTACTGGAAATAATTAAATGCTGAATGACTGAAAATGGATTTAAACCATAGACAATGTTATAGTTCATAATGCTTTTACTCTTTATTAGGCGTAGCACTGCTCAGCTACACCTTCATTTCATACTGCATGGATAATGCAGCCCAAAGAGTGAAGAGCAGCACACTAAAAGGCCACGAGCTACTAATGGCTATCAATTTACATTTCTAATGTAATGCAGTCTCGCTAGAATAAATGTCTGCCTACAAAACTCTAAAAAATAACAATCTAAAAAGAATTCCATGCTTGAATCATTATTTATTTAGTATAATCAAATGGTATTTGTAAAATCAGCCACTTGAGGAATGATAAAAAGGTGTAGATAAATAAAGGTCTTTATGGATTTTACTGTCGAGGTGCAGTGTGTTCAGGTTATCTGCTTTAATTTGTCTCGAGACTCATGAATCTCAACCAGGCTTTGGTGAAACAAAATCTTTACTGATCTGCAATTATCTTTAGCTCTGATAAAAGCCACATGTCATGATAACAGCAGCTCTGACAACCCACACAGCTCATTATGTTTAATTGGCCCCACCATTGTAGCTCTTTTGTATGAGCTATACGAATACAGTGTCAAACGTGCTAACCGGAACCAACCCTTTGTGCCGCAGATAAAACACGACCTCTTCTTTTCTGAATCACAGTCAGCTGCTACAGAGACTTGTAGTTCAGGTAGTCTAGAATTCAACATGCACTTAACACCACAATCCTCAGACTGTCATACAAAAAGAGAAAATGGTGGTTAAGTCCTCTGAATGGCTCTTGGTGGAGTAAGACAGCAGTGATGACAGGCTTAACGGTAAAGATGAGAGCAATGATACTGATTTGGAAAAAAGGTAGCATCCTATTATTGCTCAGCCTGCTTTGAGCACTCTCACACACCCTGACAGTAGGACAAAGTGTGTGTAGGATGATCATTTACACAGAAGCCTGTAGCATTGCTAACAGAGTGGTATATGTTTGATAGTGGGAAGGGGGGTGTATAGGGCCTGAGAGGCTTGTGTGGGTGTTTGACATTTCTAAAGGGGAGCAGAGGAAATGCAGTTCTGCTGTATTGGATTTGTCTCCAATGTGGTCCATGCCTACAGAGCACTCTCCCTTCTTCTCTCCGGCAGTGGCTCAGTCAGTAAGGGCTTGGACTGTGAGCCGTAGGGTCGCCGGTTCAAGTCCCTAAACAGACCTAAATATGGAGTGTGGACTGCTACTTGAGAGAGGGTTCCCAGTTCACCTCCTGGGCCCTGCCGTGGTGCCCTTGAGCAAGGCACCGGACAACCCCCACTCCCATTGCTCCCCGGGCGCTGTACAATAGCTGCACACTGCTCCTAGTACTAGACTCCTGGTACTAGGATGGGTTAAATGCAGAGGCCAAATTGCACTGTGTGACCATTAAAGAGGGGTTTCATCCCTCCGATTCTATTCTATAAACTCTCTGTATCTGTATCCTCTCTGCAGGCTCCACTGAGGGAGACAGCACATGGTGTAAACATTTCAAAGCAGATTCCAACTAACAAAGTGTTAAAAATACTAGGGAAAAGTTCGATTGTTTTTGGTATTCAGAGCGAAGTAAAACATCTTGGCATGTTAACTTCTATCAGCTGAAATAAAGAGCCATAACATTGAACTGTAGGTTCCTTCTCAAGCAATATAGAATTAAAAAGTATTCCAACAAATATGTTAAATTAACAGTAATTGGAAGCTATATTATCCATTTGAGAGTAAAATCTACAGGAAGTCAAAAATAATGGCTGCAAAAACAAAATGCCATTGCTAGTTACATCTATATCAAATTCAGTTGGACTAATGTTGCATGACCAGCCATCAACTTATAGTCAATCCTTACATTCTTGACTCTAAATATCAGTATGTCCACACAAAATCCTGTTAATAAACTGTGGTCAAACCTTAAGTACAACTCAGCCAGTCCTTCAACATTCAGTACACTGGTTCAAGAGGCCTGCACTAAAGTAGTGTGTGAGTGGGGGGTGTCAAAGTAGCTTTACTGCTGAACAAAATCATTTGTTCACTACCATCCAAAGCTTAGCCTTAAGGCCCTGACACACCAACCCGATTTTGGGAGTCAGAGGCCGTCAGAGGCTGTCGGGCATTCGCGGCGCCGTAGTCAGGTTGGTGTGTCCCGCACCGTCGACCGTGACACGCCTTATTTGAACTGCCAGACCCGATGCATGGCCGATTCAACATGTTGAATCGGCCATGCATCGGGTCTGGCAGTCGGACCAAATAATCACTCTGATTGGCTGTTCAGCTAGCAAATCGGTGCATGAGAAGTGAAGCGGAAGTGAGGGACGTAAACAAACGATTTAAGAAGGCACACACAGACTGCTATTCATTTTCATCTCATCATGGCGATCTGGAATGATGCAAACGAAGACGTGCTCATCACCTTGATCCAGGAGAGGCCAGCTCTGTATGATATTACGGAGAAAAGATGTTCTTCTTCTTCTCTGTCTTCCGGTTGTTGCCTCTTTTGAATGACGAATACACACTACCGCCGCCTGCTGGTAAGGAGAGTTATTGCCACTCACACACTGAAGTCGGTGCGGTGTGTTCCCGTGCGACACATGGCCAAAACGCAGAAGAACACGGCCAGGCAACAGCCGACTTCAGCGTCGGCTAGTCCTCTGGTGACTGCTTGGTGTGTCAGGGCCTTTACATCAGTGTCTAGTGGGAGATCTCTCAGAGAGATAGACCTAGCCAAAGAGCTTCAAGCTTCAAGAAAATAAGGCCAGGAAGTAAACTAGGAGGTGATGTAATGGACTAGGGATGGGAATTTGAAAGCAAATGTATATTCAAATATTCGACCCCCAAAAAAATGGTTAATCGATTAACCGAAATGTTTGCAGAATGCAGCTATTCAATACTCATTGTTTAAGAATATGAGCACGTCTACATGCTCAGGGGAGAGGCGGGTACGGAGGTGATTCACAATCAGGCCAGCTATAGAGAAGACCCTCTCAGCTTGAAAGGAGGTTGCGAGTACAGCAAGGTATTCCTTAGCCAGGACACTGAGTTTTCTGTACCGTCTTTCATTATTCTCTCATGTGTCGCGAGCGTTGACGGGGGGCGGGGGGAAGCATGCTCCTGAACTGTTACGGCCCCTCCACACAGCGGCGTGCGTTGAAAGCTTCACCATTCACTTTGAATGGGGTGACGTCACTTTTCGCCGAACTGCATGGCGGGAAGCGACGTGGAGCTTTGCTGGCGTGGCTCGCTGCAAAAGTTGAGCAATGTTTCGCTGCGTTTCAGAAGCATTTCAGAAGCGGAGCGTCTTGCCTGCTGGCTCGCAGTTTGTTGATTTGGGCATATTTCCTGGACAGGCTACTTTGTACAGACAAAGTTAATAATAATAATAATAATATTCCAGTTATAAACGACATGAATCAAAGATCTGTTGCTGTATTTTAGTGGTAAAAAAATGCATTCATCATCATAATTATTCTATATATATAATTTACACAGTGCCTGTAAACCGGAGGAGAACGCTGGCATTTCCCCTCCTACTTGAAAGACTACGGAGGGATAGGGTCTGCAAAATTAGTTTGTGTGTGTGTGTGTATATATATATATATATGCTCTGAACGTTCCACTTCCTGCCTGCCTTCCATTACCTTACGGCTGCGTCGTGTCAAAAATATGATTCATCCTGATTTTAGAGTAGCCCTGTCCCGCTTCTGGGACGCTTCGGAGCCGTAATGCGCTGCGTGTGGTGGAATAGCACCCATTGACTAGAGTGGCCGCGATCTTTGCGAACGCCGCGGCCATAACGCGACACAGACGGACCCGGTGGAAATTAGGGGTTAGATGAGGTTTGAGTCTGCGGGATCTGCGTGTAGGGAGGGGCAGCAGCCATATCATTAGCTAGAACTAGCTAGATCTGATGGATTTGGACATAAACGCGAGTGAAGTATAACCGGACGCGAGAGAGAGATCAGCACATGCAGCTCTGCCCGCTGTGAGGGACCGGTGAACGGAGCAAAAACACACCGTTAGACCGAACACACTTAGCTATGGCACTATCGTATACATTGAATTATTCCATTTGATAATATGTAATCAACTTAGGCACCCCTCCCAAAATAAAAGATAAAAAGAAATTACAATAAAAATATATATATTCATAACTCCTATTCGAATACCTGAATAATTTTGAATATTCGATTAATCATTCCCACCCCTAATACAGACACACTCAGTACTAAGGCTATCACAAGAAGGCATTCTTCTGTGCTAGGTCGCTGCCAGCCAACATTAGGTTAGGGACGCACCCCATTTTATCCCTGATAATTGTGCACTGCAAACAGCAAATCGGTGTTGAAATCAATTAAAGCTTGTTAACCTCAGCTGATATGGTCCATAGAGATGCATCATGGTATGTTAAAGCTCTATACTGTAAACATTATAATTGGGTAAAGGTATTTGTGCAATATATATATATATATATATATATATATATATATATATATATATATCAGGGTTTCCTCTAGGATTTTTTTCTCGCCGGTCAAATGTCCGGGCAGAATTTATTTTACCGGACTAATTTGAAACTTACCGGTCATATTTCAATAATAATAATAGTTGTGTAGGAGAGTTTCCGTTAGCAGGTAAATACCGGACTATGAGCAGATATGCTTCAGTTTAAAACTCAGTTCACGGGCTCATTTTTATATTGCTTCAGTTTATAATCGTAACAGATCGAAAAATTCAGATTCATTTTTCAATAAATGATTCCACAAACAACATAATTATTACATTCAAACAAACTACTTGTAGTAGATAACGTACATTATTCAGAAGTTTACATCAACTTTGAATAATAATACGGGAGAAACGGATCCTCTCCCTCCCTCTCTCTCTCCTGACAGCAGTCAGTTTCTCATGCAGCTCGCTAAACAGAGGGCGGGGCTTCAGGTGATCCTGCAGAGCTGCGTGTCTCGGTCAGACTCAGCAGCTGATCTGATCTCTCTCTCTCGCTCCGGTTACACTTCACTCGCGTTTATGTCCATATCGATCAGATCCAGCTCTCCTGATCGGCCTTTATAGAGAGCACCGATCAAACTATTAAGAGTGAATATCGGCCGATAATGACCGGCGGCCGATCGATCGGAGCCTCCCTAATTATTACCAGACATTTTGACCGTCAGGTTTTGAATTTACCGGTTTTTTATAAATGTTACCAGCTAAAAACCGGTAATTACCGGCTAACGGAAACCCTGATATATATATATATATATATATATATACACACACATATATATATATATATGCCGTTAATAACTGTAATATATACCCGGCTGCTAAATCCTCAGAACAGGATGTGTATTTTGTAAATTGTGTAACTTTTTTAAATTATAATTTGTTATCTTTAATACTTTTTTATGCATGCTTCTTAGATAACATTAAGCTGTCTTTGGCTCTTTTCTGCTGTAACAATGTACATTTCCACTCTGTGGGACTAATAAAGGTATTCCGATTCATGTAAATGGGATTTATTGTTGTCGTTTCTTTTAACCATGGTATCGATCGAGAATAATGACCTTTTTTGCTACTGGTATTGACTAATACTTTTCTGGTATCAGGACACCCTACTCAATACCCACTAACACCCTCATGCAAAAAGCTATACAAGGATTAAATATCAGCTAACCTGTGGTAGGTGTTACACGTACAGAAATAAATACTAAAAAAAATAAAATAACTGATATCATGCTGCTTATGTCACCTATGATAGGTGACATACAGAATTTGATAATCGATTAATTAAACGATTCATCGACTATTCGGACTATTATGCCTTGCACAATTTCTCAAACGCTCTTATTTAGCCATCAGCTTTTAGATTTATCTTGGGTTGTTTTAGGCATGTGGAAACTAACAATGAAGACAATAAATATGAATACTTGATTCAAAAATACATATATTATTAAATTAACTAAACAAATTGTGAACAAAATTAACATTGCTTTTATTTAAATTAAATAAATAATATTTCACATCAAAAGAAACAACAATATTTTAACAAATCATATTAAATAATATGATAACAGAGAATTGTAAACAGAATAGCTGAAACTTTAACAAAATAAATAATGCAGTTACCTCTAATATTAACCCATGTTTGTATAATTTTGTTAACTGCGTGTGTTGCTGACGTGGAAACGTTACTCGTGGATGGGGCTACAGAGCTACTAGAAAGACAGTCGAACCCGGTGCATTCCTCCGTCTGAATGTGGAGTACTTTTGCTAAATGTTTAGACAAATTTCTCGTGTTACCGCCCTTACATGCTAAACACTCTTGGCAAAGAGCATTGTCCACCTCAAGACGGGTAACATTTAACCACACCTTGGAGCGATTCTCTCCTCCATCCCCGACGTGTGTTACTGCATGTAGCAGCCGCGTGTGTAGGCTGACCAAACATTTCTATGACTACTGGGGCTGTTTCTGTTTCTGTGAGCTTTGCCAATAACCTCAACACAGTGTTATGTATGAGGCATACCCAACAGCCACCACTGACCTTGAGGGCAGATAAAAAGACCAAAACACAAAACAAGTGAAATGAACACATAGCTGAACTGCACACTTTGGCAGCTGTAAGGACATATTACTCACACAAAGCTTATCCAGACATTATTCATAAAATATATAACACGACACCATTTTCTTTCATGCTCCTTTGTTTGAAAAAACATGAGGGCACATGAAATTAAAATGCTCAACATCTCTCCGCTGTACGCAATCTTTGGTACCCCCACTTCAGATGTTGTCACTGCGAGCTGAACTGACAAAGGCCTTGGCAAAGACCATGAGGGATGGGTTCAATAGTCTGGATCAGTGAGGTGGGTCTGTCTGAGTGAAGAATGACATGTGAGGGCATGGTCAGGTATTGGACGAGCCCAGAATATGTCAGCAGAGAGCACAGAAGGACAAAACAGCTGCTGCAAAGGCAAATAGACAAAGATAATTCAAAGAAAATTATGACTAAAAAGGCATTACTGGTCATGTGGTAGTCTTTACTGTGACCTTATCTGATCCTGTGTACAGTGTTAGCTTTCCTGCACAGTGTCATTGAAGTGCATTCAACTAAAAGGTGTTTGTTTGGGATTAAGAAAGATGGCTTAATGCAGGCATAATGGAGAAGGCAAGAGAGTGAATAATCAGCATATTGGGTCAACCCAGGCCAATGTAATTACTCCACAACATGTTTGTTTTCATCGTCTACAATAAAATAGATCTAGAGTGACTATTCCTGTACATCCAGCAGCTCTGTCAACCACTCTATTTGCCTCCCTCTTTTTCCTGTCCATGTCACTGTAAGCCTGGGGAAAACCTGAGAGTGAGGGAATACTGATAGGAAAGATAAGAGACTTATTTTGCCCACGGCACCCTAAAGAGTGGGAAATGACTCTTTACAGCACACATGATTGGTAGGTGTAGGAGAGCCTTCACGTTGTATAAGGTGTGGATAATAGGGATGTTAAAGACCCCGTGAAGTGTGCGCCTGTGCATGATCTGTTATGCTAATACATATAGTAATGACCAAAATTGTTCATTGAAACCCATATCAAAAGATGTTGGAATAGCAACTAATTTGATGAGTTTTGAATTTGCTGCCGTGAAATCCGCAGTTGACCTCCGCCTTCGTGGGCGTGGCTTGCGAGCTACTGCGTGACGTCACAAGATGGTCGCCTCCGAAGTGTTTACATTCATCACAGTGTATTGTTTCTCTGTTTCAAAGTCGAATTTATCAAAGTTTTTGAGCGAGTATTTTACTGGAAAGTGTGTCGGAGTCGACTGGAAGTGATTGCCAATCGAGAAAACCTGACAATGGAGGCGACAGTGAAGAAAAACACACGGGAAGCGATGCATTGCCGCTGGCTGTAGTAATGTCAAGTCTGCCGAAGTGGCGATGTTTCTGTTCCCAAAAGATGAAGGTGAATCTGGCTGGTGTCATTGTTTCGTAGATTCGTTGATTGTTCATGACAAATAAAGGCCACTGGTCGATTCGAGAGAGAGAGAAAGAGAGACTGAGAGAGTTACAGGGTTGTTGTTAGCATCTAGTGCTAGCTCGGAGCTAACGGAGATTAGCTGTTTCAAGAGGGAGAGTCCTCTCCTGTTGGACTGAGAGAGATAATGTCAGCTCAGGGAGGTAAAGTGATTAGATTGTAAACTGTAGCCTAAGTTATCTCAGTTGGTTTGGTCATCTATGTAAACAAATATTTCCATCTATGTTATCTAGTAAAATAGGTTAAGAAATCCTTCCAATGTTTTTTGATTATTGAAATATATGAGTGTTGAGAGCTGTATCCATAAATCTCTTAATGTTGCCCTCAAAGTGCACCAGATTGATGCCTTTAACTTCAATTTAAAGAAAAACATCTTCCCGGGTGAGGGTGTGAGGTCATCACAAATAAAACAGGTTCACATGGATAGGATACTAGATAAGTGTGCACACTCATTATGTACATTACACATTTTTCTTGGATTTGTTAACACTATAGTCCCTAATATATTTGTAGAAAGGCAGGAAATGGAATTAAATCGAGAAAAACTGTCAAAATCAATCATTTCTCTCACACTTGTATCACTTTCCAAAGTCTCCGCCATGTTTACAATCACAACTGGGCCCATCTTGTGACGTCACCGCCGCTATCGTCTGCAACTTCCGGTAGGCTCAGGCGGCCGTTATTATTAAAAAATATTTTTTAATTTTTCATAATTAATTAATCAATAATTAAAATTATTTTAGCCATGAACAGGCACAATGATATGTAAGGAATGAAACTGCCATTTCATTTTGGCGCAAAAAAATGCACTTCATTGGCACTTTAAGATTCACCGATTCACATCGGTGCATCGGCATAAACGTTCAAGATGCGAGTGCACCGGTTGAAAGATTGTAGCGTCTTTGCATCGGTAAAAAAACGATTCATTCATATAATATCCCCTCACCCTGTCAGCACTCAGCAGAGACGATCTTTGATCTTTGCTTCACACTACGGAGGCCGAGAGTCTCAGTTATCAACACACATGGAAGTCGAGGAGAAAGAGAAACACAGCACACCGACAAATACCTACAAATCAAACGTTTGGCAACACTTCGGATTTTTCAAGAAAGACGGTCAACTTGAAAAATCGCTCGCAAATTGTAAACGATGCCGTGACGCTTTAAAGTACACAATTAGTACGAGGAACTTAGCGACGCACATTAAGAGGCGACATGGGGTGCGGCTGAAAAGAGAAACCTGAAAGTTAGACATATGAGTTCAATCACTCAGTGAGGTGTTCTGTCCGAGAGAGTGGTGTTTAGTTTACCTGCCAATAATAGTTTATATGTCTTCCTTACTGTAAGCAGTTATGAAATACCCGTTTGTGAAAGGTTATTAGCATTTTTTATTGTTCATATAGAACCCACTGCTCTCTGCTCACTGGTGAGTTAGCCTATGAATGAGTGTTAAGCACATCAGGCTGGCAGCTGTATGGACATTGCACTATGGTAGTTGTTATTTGCACATTGTTAATCATGGGCAATGCATCCTTAAATTGTTTAACGGAGCGTCCACACTACAGCTTCAAAAAAAGCTTGGAGCTGGGCGTGTCTGAAGCTTGGGGATTTTATTCGAGCAACGTGACCAACAACCAATCACATGAATCTCCCGCCCCCGACATACAAAGCAAAAAACCCCGGGGATTTTATGCGAGCAATATATATATATATATATATATATAAACTCCCCAAACAGGCGAAAACCTACCAGTTTCACCCACTGTCTCTGCCACCTCCCTCCATGACTGGTTCTTCCGGTTTGTATCCCGGTAGGTGAAAACCGGGTGATTTGCTACGGCGATAATTAGTTTCTCCTCCATCTTTTTTTGAAATATAGAAATGAACGGCGGGATATCTCTCCCAGCTTAGACACAGTTTGATTGGCTAGGGCTTGAGCTGTCAGATTTTCAGAAACGGGATTTGATTGGCTGGCGCTGGCTACTCCGGCGTCTCCGGTGTCCGCTATGCTACCCACAATTAAGTTCAGCGAAAAGCGAGGCAACGTGACGTCACCCAATTCAAAGTGAATGGGCAGACGCGTTGGAAACCGTTTTTGAAGCTGGCGAAGCTGTAGTGTGGACGGCCCGTAACTGTGAGGTGTTATACAATTGTACTCTACTCTGGAGAGGTTTTTAAGGTAAACAGCATGATGGTAGGGCAGCGCACGCAGTACTAGTAGAGAGAACCAAATATGTTAATATACAGGGTTCTTACACCTTTTCCAAATTCAAGCATTTTCAAGGTGCATTTTCAAGCTTTTCAAGCATCTTACAGCTGTTGTAAATTACATATTTATATACATATACTTATACTCAAAGGATTATTTCCCTACCTCACATTAAATCAGATGTTCTTTATGCTATAAACAACCAAATGTGTGTTTCGTGATAGCCTTCTACATGAGGATGAAAAATTAAAGAAAAGAAAACTAAGTTTAATATTTCAAAATGAGTGATCCGTACGTAGACTGGGCATCCCATATAACCTGGCTGAGCCAATATAAAAAAATCAGCCAAATAACTTTTCAATACATTATTGATTACTATTTTTGAGGTACTTTTAGGTTGGCACTTGCAGTAAACATAAGTCAGAGGCAAATGGTGTGCTTTTACTCCACTACATGTATTTAATACCTTTAGTTACTTCACAGATCTGGATGAATGATGTGAAATATAATCAAGTGTTAAATCAGACTTTAGTTCCACCTGGAGTGAATCCACAAGCTACCCTGCAGTATACAAAGTCATTCAAACTAGCTGCACCTTTACCAGCTTTGAGAACACTTTCATGATCAATCATTATAAAACATATCATATATAATTATTAGGGATGCTCCGATCGCCAATTTTGGGGCCGGGGTTTTGCACACTTTGCAGGAGGCTACTCTTAGCCATGGCTTGTATTTGTCTTCTGCTAGCCAACACTCGTTGAAACGTCAACCTCCTGGCATACTGTCATCTATCACTCATCAGAATGCCCAGGTCACACACGTAACAAAAACACTTGCCGGTCACGCGCATCGCGCGGGAAGGCCTGAGCGGAGCTGT
Source organism: Pseudochaenichthys georgianus (assembly GCF_902827115.2). Taxonomy (NCBI): domain Eukaryota; kingdom Metazoa; phylum Chordata; class Actinopteri; order Perciformes; family Channichthyidae; genus Pseudochaenichthys; species Pseudochaenichthys georgianus. The sequence continues at coordinate 19,037,980 of NC_047524.1, forward strand.
TTTATGTAAAAGCGAAGCAATTAAGCGCGCTCCGACTTCTTTATTTTCTTTTAATCTAAAAAGTGAAGTAAAGCATTTACAATTTCAAGCACCATTCCCAAAATTCAAGCACTTTTCAAACCTTGAAAACACCTTGTACAATTTCAAGCATTTTCAAAGATTTCCAGCACCCGTACGAACCCTGAATATATATATTTTTGTTAATGTATGAATTGCTTAATATAAGGAATAAAACAAAAATCCTCTGTCGTACCATATTGAACAAGTATCATTATTTTGGAACCTTTAATGTACCTATGAATAAGTGAGGGTCTATTTCACACAGATGAGTCAAATACTAATTATGCATAACATATCATATGTATTTTAAATGCTAATCAAGCACCATTGCATTATGCTGTTTAGGTGTTGCTCAATGTCTCGATTTAGGGTGTAGCCTGCACCATCCGTTCCTCTAAAAAGACCACGTTTCTTTTATACTAATCGTCTGCTGACTGAGCCCAAATATAAATAACCAATCTTTACCGAAGTATTATTTATTATGGAGAAAGGCTGCCTTGTTTTTGCATTGCTCATTTCAGCAAGGAGAAGTGTATGTTTGTGTTTATCCGGACAGGATTTGTAATATTATAGTTAATAGCCAAAGAAAACAAAAACCTAATTATCTTCTTTCAAAGAAGGCTGAGATAAACAAATCGAGTGTTCATACATTTTAGGTGAGAGATGAGAGTGAGGAAGCAGGGAGCCATGAGCCTAATGGAAATCACCCCGACTCAGTATCCTGAATACAAGATATAATATATGTCTCAAGGTTACCAGGTGAAGAAAGTCTGAACGGTCACAGAAGATTATTGTCCCAGGACAGCTCCACAGTTAGCACTCTGGAAAGCAATTGTGATATATTTCAAATGTATTATACATTTGAGGTCCCTGAGGTAAGTTTAGCTAGTATGATGTTGTACTTGAGTGTTGCGCTAATCAATACTAATATATGAAGGATATAAAATGACCATTGTAATGTAGGTGTCACTTGAACGACACTCGACTTTTAAGCTCTACAAAGCGTTTTAGCATCTTTCAGCTCCATGTTTTTACCTCAGTTGATCAAAACAGAGCTAACATTAGAGTGAATGATGGATTTATGTTTGTCTGGTGGAAAGAAACACAACTCTTAATGCATGCCTGAGAAGTACCCGTATGTGCACTCAGAGCATGCGCAACTTTAACCACGCCGCCCAAAAGGTTCGTTCACATTAAGCACGTGTATTTGCGTACGTACATAACAGCACCGCGCGTATATGACAGCATGGTACTGGATTTATATTAACGAGGCGGCAGTTAGCAGCTAGCGGCTAGCTAGTAAATTATGCTAAGTTACACATAAATCGTTATGTACTTTTATATTACGCTGACATCAGGATCTAGTGATATCCAAGCAACAGAGCTTCATTTAGCATGATACTTGTGTGGGTTGTATCTGAAACCACTTGGTAATATATAAAAATGTATATGTTGAAGCCTGTTATGATCAATTGTGAGTTAAAACTTTATCTAAAAAGTAAAGATGATGATGGATTACTGTGGAGGAGTTAAAATAACAATAGCCTAATTCCACATATATATATATATATATATATATATATATATATTATATATTATGTTAATAGCGCGTTAACGCAAAAAAAATTACCGCCACTAATTATTTTAACGCGATTAACGCATGTGTATTTTTTTAATTGAGGCGAATATTTGTAATGTTCAAAGGTTGTTGTGTTTAATGAGAATATGTGTCATTGTTCAAATGATAATAAACATTAGCATAAAGCATATTTGTCCACTCATATGTTGATAAGAGTATTACAAACTTGAAAAATATTCCTCTAAGGTACATTTAGAACAGATTAAAAATGTGCGATTAATCGCGATTAACTATGGACAATCATGCGATTAAATATTTTAATCGACTGACAGCCCTAATATATATATATATATATATCCATTATTACAGCTCCGTGGGATGGCAGTAAGGCAATATGGTCCGTTGTTATTGTGCATCATGGGTAAAGAGAAACTCATGTAGTACTGAACACGTAACATGAACGTGCCGGGCGGCGCAGTCCCGTGGGTTAGATGCACGTTCATAATGCAGAGGGAAATAACTCACAATAACGTTATTGGCACATTTTTACAACTTGAGGAACAAATGTTTTTAATAAGGGCTATACAAACGTTCATACTGGGTAGTTTATTTAGTTTAAAAAAAATTATCCAACGAGTTACAGACCACTATTTCCCAATGTAAGTCAATGGGAAAAAGTGTTTCCGGGCCCAGCAACCTAAAGGAAGTGTAGTACCGCCGTTTGGCCACAACGAATATTCTCATCAGACTACGGCTCACTTCCTGGGGGCTTGTGCGGAGCGCATAAAGCAGACTCTTCATAACGGACCACTTCTTCTTCAAAGCAGGGAAGGCTATGCAGTACGCAGTCTACTGTCCCGCAGCTGCTGCCTCTCTGTTGGACTCCGGTACTGCACATTACTCACGAGACGTTGTCTACCATTTTTTTTGTGGGGGGCGACCGCACACAGTCACCCCCGTCGTGCGGGCCGGATGAGAATGTCTGGCGGGTCGGATGAGAATGTCTGGCGGGCCGGATGTGGCCCGCGGGCCGCCAGTTGATGGTCACTGGTTTAGAGCCTCTTTCAACTGACTGCACACCTATTTCCTTATCAGCCAATTGAATAACAATGAAGTGACCTAGGGGAGACAAGGTAGAAAGAGGGTCACGGCAGCGATTTCAGTACCAGCGTGATTTATGACTGGACTGTCATTCAAAGCAAGGTATTAATTCATTATTTACAGGGCCAACTTCTCAGCACTATGTCAAACAGACATGCGGTATATCGTCTTAGCAAGGGCAAAAGGAGCTGTCAGTCGAGTTAAAGGGACTGCACCTCTGATACTCACCAGCACTGTGCAAAACCACATCTTTGCATTCTGGCTGATATATAAGTGTTTTAAATGTCTAGGTTTGGAGGCCAACAGGATGTAAGAATCAATACAATCGAGTGGACTGCACCATCTTTGACCATAAATTCAAATTGGTGCCATCTTTTTGATGTTTAGTGGCATTTTACAGAACAATGGTCAGCATTTAGGTTATACAAACGCCAAGGAAATAAGAAACCACCCCTTACGTCTTGTGATGTTGAAGACATCAACTCCTAATAACAGTAAACGTTTATGTATTCATGATTCAATCTCACATTTGCCTCCAGGCACAGAAAGCTACAACAAACCAACAAGGTGCTAAACTCCGACAAGCATGTTTGCAGCGTCCTATGGCCACAGGGAGAGGAAGCTGAAGCTAATGTGATTAGGATAGACCTAATTTTAATGGCTTGTGCTCGTCTCTCTGGTGATGGCTGTGTATTAGAGTTTGGCAAGCACACTGACAAAAGCAGTCCCAACAAAAGATTTCACAACAAACTATAAAACACATCATTAAAATAGGATGCAACTCAAATGATGATGCAGGTTTAATGATTTGCTTTGCCAATTAAAAGGATAAGGTATAGGAACACTTTAATAACAAAAAGACAAATAAATGTGTGAGATTTGCCAATACCTGGTTAAACCTTAATATGTTTGCTATGCAACTTGGTATGAAAAATCACATTTAATTTTCCCATATTGCTCTAATAACAGCATCACCACGAGGACCTTTAGGGTGCATTCACACCTAATAGTCCGCTTCTCTGGTGCGCACCAGGCGACAGTTTGTTACATTGTTTCATTTTTCAGAAGGTTCGGTTTGCGTTCACACGGGCAAAACTCAAACGGACTATAAACTTTAAACACAAGTCATGTGCACGGAAATGCTGTTCAACAATTGGTCAGACATTAAGGGGGTAAAAACGCAAATCCCGGTAATTTCTACCGGAGCCTACGCCATGGAGCATCGGCACTTTCGGCAGGTTATTCTCATGCTGCTGTTAATCTGGAGATCAACAGACACTAGCGGCCCGCGCATATGATTATAATCAGACAACGTCCGTTAAAAAACATTATAACATAATGAGACGTTCTGCAGTAAGGAGGAGCTTACTTTTATGTAGCTGACAGAATTTTTACTTTACACGACCCTGTTCAACACTTAATTCTGCTTCACTCTTTAACTAAACAACCGCGGATGTCTTGAAAGACTCTTTCGCTAAAGATTTTGAAGATATCCGCGTTTTTGTGACACGTAAATACTACGCTTCCTATGTTTTGGTGCGGACTGCGTTCGTACCAGCAATGAACCGCTCCAGAGTTTGCAAGCAAGCGTTCCGAGACCACCTATTTTAGCAGACCAGAGTCCGGTTGTTTAGTTCACTTAAGACAGAGGTGCCCAGTACGTCAACCGTGGTCGACCGCAGGGGCAATGCTGGTAGTCATTCGTAAAAAAAAAAATCCAGTTCCGTTAAAATAGACAAAACAGGTTTTGACCCCTCATCCCTTGGCCTCCCTGCCACTTAATTCAGGAGTTTACTTGATTGACAGAAAAAGCGACCTATCGCTTTCCAGTCTGTTAACCCAGAATGCAAAGCGATACAAAATCAGTCAAGTGCCGGGAAAACTCAAATTAAGTTCAAAAGACAAAACAACAAAATGAGTGCGGGACCGAGCAAGAAGCTAAAGACATACCACTTCCACCCAGAATGGGAGGAAGAATATTTTTTTGTGATGTCACATTCAAAGGTTATTTGCCTTATTTGTAAAGCAAGCGTCGCTCTGCCAAAGAAAGGTAACGTGGAGAGGCATTATCGGAGTGTTCACAAGGCACATGACAGAGACTTCCCTCCGAGTAGCGAGTTGAGAAAGAGAAAGGTCATGTATTATTGCTACACAAACATTATCTCGCAGTCTTGGTGTCGCCAACTCGTTTCTAATATGCAACAAGACAAAAAAAATGCGTCTATGGTCGGTGTATTTTCGACCTTTCCAATCCAGATGAGATCTCCCTCTCCCCCGTCTGTGTGCGAGGGGGCGGGGCAGTTTACACACACGCAGCTGCTACATGCAGCAACACATGGCGGGGATGGCGGAGAGAAGCGCTCCAAGGTGTGGTTAAATGTTACCCGTCTTGAGGTGGACAATGCTCGTTGCCAAGAGTGTTTAGCATGTAAGGGCGGTAACACGAGCAATTTGTCTAAACATTTAGCAAAAGTGCACCACATTCAGACGGAGGAATGCACCGGGTTCGACTGTCTTTCTATCAGCTCTGTAGCCCCATCCACGAGTAACGTCAGGTATGTTTTGTATGCTAGCAGCAACACACGGAGTTAACTCAATTATACAAATATGGGTTAATGATTAGAGGTAACTGAGTTACTCTTTATTTTGTTAAAGTTTCAGCTATTCTGTTTACAGTTCTGTCATCAGATTATTTAATACGATTTGTTAAAACACTGTTGTTTCTTTTGATGTGAAATATTATTTATTTAATTTAAATAAAAAGCAATGTTAGTTTTGTAAACAATTTGTTAAGTTAATTTAATAATATATGTATTTTTGAATCAAGTATTCATCTTTATTGTTTTCATTGTTAGTTTCCACATATGCCGAAAACAACCTCAAGCTAAATCTAAAAGTTGATGGCTAAATAGAGTGTTTGAGAAATTGTGCAAGGCATACAGTAATAGTCCGAATAGTCGATTAATCGTTTCATTAATCGATAGATTAATCGATTATCAAATTAGTTGTTTGTCGCAGCCCTATTGTAGTTATCCCATGTATAAATAAAACGTGTTATTCAGCAACCCTTGCAATTTGGGATTTTATTTTTGGTTGGTAGACCTCGGTGAGCTGGTCATTTCAAAAGTAGCTCACCAGCCAAAAAAGTGTGGGCACCCCTGACTTAAGAGGTCTCGGATTGTGTTCACACCGACCCAAATGAACCGCACCAAGCGGCTAAACGCACCAAGCAGCTAAACGCACCAGGGTTCGATTCAACCAGACTATAAAAGGCAGGTGTGAACGCACCCTTAAAGAGTCTAAAAAGGTGTATAATCCAAACACAATGCGTATATCTGATGGCAATAGCAACAGCGTGTCTGGCTTTTAAAGCTTCCACAAGCAGCCAATCACACACTACACCATTTTTAGAGTTGAAGTAGCCAGGGTACACTACCAGCAGTGGTAGGGTGCCAAAACAAAGCAATGGGTCCCACTCCCAGCCCCAAGGAAAAAAAACGACTACCATTCTGCACATACCTGGGTAAATCCTGTGCTATACTTCGCCTACAGAAGCTTCAGGTTTGGGGAACATACACAACAATATATACAGAAAAAATCAAGCACAAGTCCCCACCTTCAACCACTCCATATTGTGTACAGTCAGGAAATGCCTAAATGTCATTGCATCCTCTGATGTGCACATTCTTCCTGCAGCAACTTGAGCTCCAAGCCTCCAAAATCTCTTCCCTCTGCTGGCCTCATGGCTGGCTGGCAGCTTTGGAAAAACAAAACGGCTGCCTTGACATTCACCAGCCATCTTGGACCATATTAGGTGAGAGGAAGGAAACAGGCAGCTCGGACCATCTCTCTCTCCGATTAATGCTTCAGAGAGCATTTTGGATTTGGCGTGTGCGGTAGCTGAATTGATGCCAGCCTGTCTAATCCTGACATATTGGGCATCAAAATGCAGCACACTGAAGAGAAATCAACCATCGTCTCCATCTCAAGCAGAGATAAACAACAAGCTGCGCTAGCTTTCCTGAACCCACACTCTTTTCCCCAGCCCTTTTCAGGTGCAAACAGTATTTCTGCAGCATTAGGATTGGCAAGCTACTGAGAAAGATACATACCATACCATGTTTTATATGATGCAAACATGCCATATTTGATATTGTTTACAGTAGGCTGTGCTTGAGATCACCCACTCTAACCTCATTTCCACAGAGATTTGGCAGACTAGAGCTATCTGTTTAAAATGATGACAGTGGAGGCTTAGCTATCAGCGTTTACTCCTAAAGTGAAGGGAGCACGAGAGACCTTGATGTACAGATATCATGTCTAGTCTTGATGTTTAGTCAACAGATCAATAGGAGCAGTGTTGAACTTGAGCCTTGTAGTACTTGAAAACATCATCATGTATTTATGAGGCTAATGGTGAAATGCAAAACATCTTAGTCTACTGGTGGTTCAAGTATTTAAGGAACCTGAAGAGCCTTCACCTCAGCCTCAAACTTGTTTTAATTCAAAGAGCAACACAAATGCAGAGAAAACATATGCAGACGAGGCATAGAAAATAAACAAAGACTTAAGTGATAGAGCCATTACATTATTGCAGCACTGACATGTGAAAAAGCTACTGATGCTCACTAAGTCTGTCAGCTGCTCCCTTATTGCCAGTGTCTCCAACGTTACATAACAACTAATAGGTTGAAAAATCTGAAGTGAAAAGGAATGTTTCCGTCGAATGAGAAAGAAAATGCGAGAGTGAGTCCTGACAGTTACACTACTTTAAAAAGACTGACAAAGAAAAAGAACAATAAGCGACTTTAGGAATAAAACATGTCTACATACTTTTCAAAATGCAGTAACAATTACCCGTTGCCTAATTCTGATATTCCTAAGGACACAAACCACTTAAAGTATTAATGTTTGTGTGTGTATAAAACGACCACGCCATTACAAGCTCTTTCAAATGGAAGATAATGGGAACTGTAATGGCACCGACAATAAAGCAGTCTATTAGTCTACTGGCAGCCATGGGATGGCTTTGGATGTTTCAGGGAAATGCAACAAATACTTTAGGGCATCGCAACTAAAGGCCGTTGTCCAATTGAATTGTTTCCATCTGTATTTCCGTCTGAATGCATGAGTTAGTGGGTCCCTGGATTCCATTGCAAAGCTGTGTCGAGGCCCTGCAAACACGCATGGCCGCCATTAAACTAGGGAGACAAATGTTACAATAAAGAACCAACTAATTCCCCTTAGTAAAATCTGTTCGAGCATTTCACCACCCGTGAACACACAGATTTAGCTTCAGGCAACCAACAACAACAAGACAACAGTGTGTGTGTGTGTGTGTGAACAATAGATCCTGGTCGAGAAACAGCCGATTGCTGTGCATGGAAACGCAGAGCACCGAAGCCAATTGGGAGGAAGTGATGGCAGAGAGGGTGGCAGAGTGTGGTATTTAGGTCAACATTGTTTATGTCTCCAGCTCTTAATTTGTTTATCCTCTGAAAAAAAGACGCTTGCCAATATAGCATGGTACGTTTGCACAGTGCCGTTTCGGCCCACTGCTCTGAGCTCTCTGTACTTTACCTTCCCTCCAAAAGCTTTTAAGTCTCCTAATGAGATTAATTAAGACAGTCTGGAGTTTGTTTAATGAGGAACCGATGGCCTGAAGCACGGAAAGGAACATCACAGAGAAATAGAAGCTTCACTTTCCAAAATAAAGAACAAAAGAGGGTTTAAAAAGTTAAGCCTTTGAGTAAATTGATGATAATCCATTAAGCTACAGGGCAGCAGGGCACTTCTGAAGACTGATGAATCAAGTTACTAAACTGACATCATTTCCAGGGCCAGTTCCAGTCGAATGTGCCCTTCATTGTCTCCTTACCTCCTCTGGAAGAGGCTTTGTGTAGCGTACTATACTCTCAGAGTATTGCAATTGTAGCATTATCTATTATGGCTGGTAGTTGCTTGTATGCAGTGACCTCATATACATTTTGAACAGGTACATTTGTCTTCACTGCTTTCATATCGTGGTCCTGAACCTTTGCTATGATTAATTCAGTAGCAAGCACTTCAATTCAATAGCTCCAAATTTAAAATTCAAAAAGACTTCACAACTAAATTATAATACTTGAGAGACTACTCTGATGCTGAAGGCAACACATCTCCATTCTCTTCTCTCCATGTGTGTTTAGAGTAAAAAGAAAAAAAGTCTTGAATGTCCATCGGAGAACTTCTAATTAGTAATGGTTCACTAGTTACACAATCACATTGGTAATAAATCAATCAGCTGAACGGAGGCTGCATCCAGATACTGGGTTTCTTGCATTGAGGCTTTTCACTTAAAATAGATTATTGAATTATCTTTTTATGACATAATTAATTTAAAGAGTAAGGCAGCTATGAATCCTATGAACAGAGTCAATCCTGAGGTCAGCTGACTCAGTGCTGTGATGCTGGTAATTCAGTTACACCATATCAAGTGGTTTCTAATGTACCAACACTTTTACCTTTTAGATCACAAATTAGATTCCGAAGTGATCTGGACAAAACCTACGAGTCAGGAAATACATCATGTGGACCCTTGAAGAAGGTGGGGGGTATAACCTAAATGCAGGGTTCTAGTCAAATCAGTGGAAGATGTATTCCCATTCTCTGGATACACAGACAAACTCCAGACATGAGCCTGATGGTCTGGCTGTCTTTATTGCAGGTGTAAAGGCAAACACAAGCTTCTGTAGATTTGTATAACAGGAACATGCTGATGCAAAGAACTCAAACATCCACAATGGGTTTTCAGGCCCATTTTTAAAAATATATATATATATATATAAAAAAAAAATACATATATGTATAAAATATTTAAATGTAGAGTCTTACCTATTTGCCTCTCCAAGTCAGCTGCTTCGTCCGAGGTGGCCCTGGGCAGCACCCCTGGGTCACTGAAGCTGGTTCTGAGAAGTGTCCCCAACACAAACATAAACAGCACACCTCCTATGACTGGGATGACTGGGGTCAGCTCCAGCGCCAGGAACGGACAACTGGAAGCACAGGAAGAAGAGCAGAGGGAAAGAAAATGAGCAAATAGTTGTCATTAGACACAGGGTTCTGTCTGCGCAGTAATGCTTAGCCAAGTCATACAATCCTGAAATAGCAGGGTCTCAGGAAGATTACTGGACCAAAATAAGCTGATGGTCCCAGTGGCAAGAATATCTGCTCTTCTTAACATCATATGTGTTCACAATGAGACTGCCTGAGCGGTCGCTCTTTCGGACTCTGGATTGCTGTCTGTCCTGCCGTGCTGTCGGGGCTGATTGACCTGAGCTGCTGATTGACCTGAGCTGCTGATCGACCTGATCTGCGGATCCTGAATTGGGTGTGTCAAGGCACATTGTTGCCTAAAGCTACACTTGTGTTCGCTTTTTTCCTGGGATTAATTGTCAGCCCGCATGTCGGCAAAACTGACGGATTGCCTCCCAGCAATATCTCTGTTCACTTCGGACATTCGGATGGTGGAACCTCTGGAGCACTGACTCCATCGGATAGTTTTTACCAAAAGCTGACGTTTCATGGCACGAAATGCGCTTTCCCGTATGCCCTTTTTACTCTGGACTCGCTAATATCGAAGGATCGGAGCAGCCCCGCCCCCCTGAGGAGCGACGCCTCCAGAGCCCATGTGAAAAAATCATCTTCCAGACTGTTAATATTGTTACTGCTTTTACTCTCTGGTAACGTTAACATTAACCCTGGTCCTGAGTGTTTCTCTGCTTCCCTGCATCATTTGCCAACTCCGAAAGAGTTTAGCTGTAGGCAAGGATTGGGTTTTCTGCATGTTAATGCTAGAAGCCTAGTGCCTAAATTAGATGTTTTCAAGACCTGGTTTTTAGTTGCTAAGCCTGATATTATTGTAGTTTCTGAAACCTGGTTAAAACCATCTGTCACTGATACTGTTATTCACATTGATGGATATAATGTATTCAGAGCAGATCGTAAGGGCAGAGCTGGTGGTGTTGCAATATACACTGCTGAGAAACTACAGTGCTCAGTCCTTCACTCAATTTCAATTCCAAAGCAATTTGAGTTCCTAGCAGTCCAAATAACTATAGCAAATGCTCCGCTCACTGTTATTGGCTTTTTATCGATTATTAATAGACATGCCCCCCTTAGAAAATTCAGAGTCAAGAATAGGAACACTCCATGGTTTACTAGAGAACTATCGGATCTAATTCATGATCGAAATAAGCTATGGTCCTTAGGTAGAAAGTCTAACACTAGTGATGACTGGCTTATTTTTCGTGTCCTCAGAAATAAATGTTCAGCCCTTATTAAAAAAGCTAAAGCTGATTACTATCTGAGCTTAACCACTGATTGTTTTAATGACCATTCTAAGTTCTGGAAAACAATTAAATCACTTCAGAACAAGAAGGTTTCTAGTTTCCCAAAAAAACTGAAGGTCAGTGATTCTTTTATTTCAGATTCAGATGGTATGGCTAATGCTTTCAATGCTCACTTCAAAAAGGCTGGTCACATTTTTGATGATCATGACTCTCTAAATGGTCGTACTCACAGCCCTAGTCAAGAGATGAACTCCCCTGTTTTTGATTTAGCTTATTTCTCGGTCTCTGAAGTCTTACAGGGTTTGCACTCAATTGATCCTAAAAAGTCTGCCGGGCCTGACGGCCTCGACCCGTTCTTTTTAAAAATTGCGGCTCAGATTATAGCACAACCAGTAACTGATATTTTTAATCTCTCCCTGTCCACTCACACACTGTCAGCTGTGTGGAAGCAAGCTCTGGTATCGCCCCTCTTGAAAGCTGGTGATCCCACAGAGTTAAATAACTATCGTCCTATCTCAAATCTTTCTGCGTTATCAAAGATTCTTGAGTCCCTAGTTTCTACTCAGCTAAAACTTTTTTTAAATTCACACAACATCCTTAACCCTATGCAATCTGGATTCAGATCAAAGCACAGTACTGTGACTGCCAGTCTGAAAGTCTTAGACGATATTAAGGCTGCTTTGGATAATAAATCTGTATGTGTTGTATTGTTTATTGACCTGGCCAAAGCATTTGACACTGTAGATCACCACATTATGTCTAATGTTATGTTGATGGCTCGTTTCGGTCATAAGGCCATTTGCTAGTTTCAGAGTTATCTAACCGACCGTACTCAATGCGTCAGGTTGGGTAGTACTGTCTCTGACCCTGTCACCTTGAAGAAGGGAGTTCCACAGGGCTCTATTTTGGGGCCTTTGCTCTTTTTATTATATGTAAACAATATTTGTAATCAGATGCAATTTTCTACCTATCATATGTATGCTGATGACACTATTGTATATTCATGTGCTCCTTCTCTGGATATGGCCGTTTCCAATCTAAAATCTGACTTTATCACGCTGCAGCATGCACTTCTTGATTCCAAACTGCTTTTGAACAGTAAGAAAACCAAAGCAATGCTTTTTGCTCCGAAGTCAGCGTCCTCTTGCTTCTCCATTGACACCCTTGATGGCGTCTCTGTTGAATTTGTCGATACCTACAAATATCTGGGCTTTTGGTTGGACAGTAATCTCAACTTCAAACACCATATTGAAGTTCTAACTAAGACATTGAAATTCACTCTTGGCTTCCTTTACAGACTTAAATGTTGTTTTTCAACTTCATCCCGTAAAAGGTTGGTCTCTGGCTTATTCCTGTCCCAGCTGGACTATGGTGATACCATTTATAGATTTGCCTGTCCCACTGTTTTGGCCAAACTTGACCCACTCTACCATGCTGCGCTGCGTTATATATCAAATGCACCCTATAGGACTCATCATTGCAAACTGTATAGCCTAACTGGATGGTCCTCACTTACTATGCGTAGGATGCAGCATTGGTTTTTATTAATGTATAAAGCCATTTTAGGTAAGCTTCCACTGTACATATGTGCCAGATTTGCTCCAGTTTGTGACTCTTACAACCTCAGATCCAGCGCCTGGATACGGTTCCAGGTTCCTGCTGTGCGGACTGAGGCTGGGAAAAGGAGTCTTTTTTATTATGGTCCTTGGTCTTGGAATGACCTTCAATCACGCCTCAAACTGAGGTCACTTGTCTCAATAGTATGTTTTAGATTGAAGTTGTCTGAAGTCCTTACCACCAGCTGCTCTTGCAGTAATAAGTAGTGCACCTTTCTTACTGTCCTAATGTGCACAATGTAGGGACTGCTTTTTTGTCTTTTGTTTTCTTAGTTATGTTTTCTGTATTTTATATGTTTGTGTTATGTGTTATGTGTAACGTTGCTGCCTTATTGGCCAGGTCAGCATTGCAAATGAGATTCTATCTCAATGCTTTTATCTGGTTAAATAAAGGTTAAATAAAAAAATTTAAATAAAAGACTGTACAAAACAGTGACCTGAACTCTACACGCCTTGAAGTTCAGGAAGTGTTAAAACCAGCGACTTGTTGCTTAATTCACGGCAAGTGGATATACAGACGGGCACACGCATAAGTCCCCCGTGTTGTAATCTGCTCTATTGAGACAATTTAGTTTAGGCTAATCCCATTAAATGTCCAACGATGTAGGTGGTTATTACAGTAATCACATTCAGTCCCATAGAGGCGGGGCACAGGCTCTATTGGATCGGGCCTTTGGTCAGCAAGGAGGAGCCATTCCACACAAGAGAAGCTAAATGAACATGCGGCTACCACATGTTCTCAGGGACGGTGTGAAGGAATGCTAAATCGTACTGCGAGTTGAGCCAAGGTACACAACAGTGTTTACATAAAGGCTCTTGTTCATACACTAAATTCTTGAAATATTGAGCACATGCAGAACATACTTGTTTTATCACAACTCTAAGTATAAATTGTTTCTATTGTTTCAGAAAAAAAAACACCTTTTCATGGCAGATAGGTGGATAGGAAAGAAAGTTGGAGCTGGTTGGTGGGATCGGTATAAACGCCAGTGGCGGCCGGCCCATAGGGGCGCCGCCTCCCCTCTTCCCACATGTTTGATTGTCATTCAAAATAAAATGAAAAAAAATATTAAAAAAAAATTATTTTCAATTGTAATGAACAAGGTCAATATTATATAGTTGGTTGTATCAGTAAAATGTATAATCTAAAATAAAATCTCGTTTAAAATTGTGTTATGATTAGGGCTGCACGGTATTGAAAAAGACTGACATCGCGATTTCCCCCCCCCCCCCCCGCAATATATACCGCGGTATATATTGCGTTTTTTTGAACCTGTTAAACCCCAAAGTCCCGGCGGGTACTTTACTTTTTTTTCACGACAGCGTCTCAGGGCATCGTAATATTTAAGAACCTATTAATGTGTTATACCAGATTAACGGAAATAATCTCAGCTAACTGACGATACAAACCATTTTTACCAAAACAAAAACACAAGTCTCATAAGAAGCATCTAAATGACCCCTGAGCGAAAAATGCTAACGCACTTTGGCACAGAACTCAAGATAAAAGTACCATTATTATTACTTATCGTAGCTGCACTTACAAGATATCCGATTAAAGCTGAGGTTCCACATATTATTTAGGTATATAGTATCATCACTGAGTGATCTGAACTCGGACAGGGGAAGCAAACAGACATCACAACACGTACCTTTACGTAGCTTCTAGGGGAGATGTCTCACCGTAGCTGTCAATCTGATCAAAAGACGTGTTCAATGGCATTAAAACGAGAAAGAAAAAACGCGGCTGAATCGGTTAATCCATAGGTTTTTAACGTCTCTGTATAAAAAAATTATTTAATTTATAATCCATAATTCCATTTTTATGTAAATATCGCAGAGCAAAAGTTAGCTGCTAATGGTAGCCACCAGAGTGGCTGCTGCTTCCGGTCTTGGCTATGCGGCAGTCCAGCGCAGTCTAACACACACAAATTACCAAATAAGGAGTGACGGAGCGTCCACACTACAGCTCCAAAAATAGCTTGGAGCTGGGCGTGTCTGGAGCTTGGGGATTTTATTCAAGCAACACGGCCAACAACCAATCACATGAATCTCCCGCCCCCGACATACAAAGCAAAAAACCCCGGGGTATGGGAGCAATATATATATATAAACTCCCCAAACAGGCGAAAACCTACCAGTTTCCCCCACTGTCTCTGCCACCTCCCTCCATGCCTGGTTCCTCCGGTTTGTATCTCGGTAGGTGAAGAGGGTCTGGTCATACAAAACCGGGTGATTTGCTACGGCGATAGTTAGTTTCTCCTCCGACTTTTTTTGAAATATAGAAATGAACGGCGGGATATCTCTCCCAGCTTAGACGCGGTTTGATTGGCTACGGCTTCAGCTGTCAGATTTTGGGAAACGGGATTTGATTGGCTGGCGCTGGCTACTCCGGCGTCTCAGGCGACAGAAGTTGAACATTGTTCTGTCGCCTGAGACGGACCGCTCTGCTACCCACAATTCAGTTTGGCGAAAAAGCGCGGCTACGTGACGTCACCCCATTGAAAGTGAATGGGCAGATTGGAGCAGATTGGAGCTTTCGACGCTGTCGACGCTGTAGTGTAGACGGGCCGTGAGAGTGACGCGTAGCCAAAACCGGAAGCTGCATACACTCTGGTGGCTACCATTAGCAGCTAACTGTTGTGCTCCGATTTTTACATAAAAATGGAATTATGGATTATAAACAATTGCTTCAAAGCCACAGATACATTATCAACCTATGGATCAACCGATTCAGCCGCGTTTTTTCTTTCTCGTTTTAATGCCATTGAACATGTCTTTTGATCAGATTGACAGCGACGGTGAGACATCTCCCCTAGAAGCTACGTAAAGGTACGTGTTGTGATGTCTGTGTTTGCTTCCCCTGTCCGAGTTCAGATCTCTTAGATACTATACTTAAATAATCTGTGGAGTCTCAGCTTTAATCGGATATATTGTATGTGCAGTTTTGACAAGTAATAAGGGTGTCTTTATTTTGAATTCTGTGCTAAAGTGCGTTAGCTTTTTTTAAAAAAATGAATAAAACCGCACGTCCCTGCGGTGTGAATACCGCGCATGCACATACCGCGGTTATCGCCATGACACGGTATATCGTTCAGCCCTAGTTACGATGTCTAATGTTACTGATAAGTCACATGTTTCCTGCCTGGCCACAGCGTGTATCATTACCCTCTCTCGTCTGGGCGCTAAGAAAGGAGCCCTCACTCAGCCCCAGCAGCATCCAACACATTGCTGACTGTTGCTATCTGTAAACTATGCCGCCGAAACATAATTTCAGCCAATCAGCGTCGTCAGATCTGATGCTCAAAGGGCGGCAATTTCAGCGGCCGATGCAGTCTGTGAGTTGGTTATGGCTAGAAAGGATCCGTCTTGTGTAAAACTCTCGTGAGAGTTTGCGAGTCACGTGGCTGAATGTTTACGTTTGACAGGCAGCGTTTCAGTTACAATCGTTAACATCAGTGGGCCACAGCAAATGATGGTGAGAAGCTAAACTATCTATTAATTATGTCAATTAGAGGGAGTGTGATTGTAACTGTGTGTGACTAGCAGGATGCAAACCCTGTCTTGTTTCCCATGCTTGCTCTTCAAACAGCCAGGGACATGTGACTGTGACACACACACACACACACACACACACACACACACACACACACACACACACACACACACACACACACACACACACACACACACACACACACACACACACACACACACACACACACACACACACACACACACACACACACACACACACACACACACACACACACACACACACACACACACACACACACACACACACACACACACACACACACACACACACACACACACACACACACACACACACACACACACACACACACACACACACACACACACACACACACACACACACACACACACACACACACACACACACACACACACACACACACACACACACACACACACACACACACACACCCTTAATAGTCTGTTTTCTAATATTTCTGTGTTTCTGAACCACGTCTGTGTCTGCATATAATGTTCGTATTTAGTCTCCTGATTTTAAATGGGAATTAAATCATTTTAGTGTTCCCAAATAACCAGTGTTCTACAGTTTGTGTGGGCCTACTGTACTGTTGCACAGTTTACTGTAGAAACTATGTCCAGGACAAGGTATTTGGAGGTTTTGGAAGATTCATAGCTAACCACACTGAAGATTATGGAGGTATTGATCAGTCTTCTCATATCTCTAACATCACCAGTAGTAATAATGTAAGGGGTCATTTCTCAAAATGTTCCCTATGTGGACCATTACACATTACAATAGGCCCACCTAAAATAATTTCCACCAGCCGCCACTGATAAACGCCATTCACTAAGTGCATAAGTCTGCACTGCATGATTGACTGCCATTTCAAATCAATGCGGGGAAAAGGATGAAACATATCATAAACAAACGGATGACTCTCAAAGTGACACCGATAGCTATAATAAGCGACTGCGGTGCACCATTGTGGTTACAGGGATTTTTCCAATATATTAGGCATGGCGGCCTACCTAAAGTGACTTAAATAAGTTCCGTTCCTTGCCAGAAACCTGCTTATTAAACTGAAAGGGGTTAGTCCAGAAATTAGAAACAAAACTGTCTCAGGTTCACTAAAGGTGGGCTGACCTTTATGTCAGTTGTTCGACCCCATTTTCTAAATAATGTTACTGTTGTGTCACATTTAAACTTTGTACAACCCCTTCTAAAAATGTATCAAGCAGTATGAGTTGTACACCATTTACCACATCATTTCACTATCGCACTATCTAACCCGCCTCAGATGGCAACACCTTGGGAGGGCAGTTACATCCGCTGATCTATGCCAACAGCAGTTATTCTGATAAACCAAGCCAGACTATATTTAGGCTAGCCATGTTGGATTCCATCAATGATAAGGACAAGGTTGTAAAACACACCTAGAGCATGTGCTCAGATTTGCTGATCTCTGCTAATGGGTTTTTCAGCATCATATGCTCACGCTGCCTGCCGCTACCTGAACTGCTGGAGATGATAAAGGACAAGGTCAGCCAACATACGAGATCCAAGCAAAGACCACCAGAAGTTTCTCACTTCATAAACATGATGGGCTGGCATTACACTATATTGTTAGGTGATTTCGAGATACAGCTAGCTCTAGGATAAGTAAGACAGTTCACTTTTTTTAATAAAAAATTAAAAAATTGAGTCAGATGTATAGAGTACTTGTGCCGTTGAGGAGTGTTTAAGCTGTGACGAACAAACCCCCTATAACTCATGCTATTATCCCATCTAAGTGGACTCCGGCCAGTCCTGCTGCTTCTCACATCTGGAGTGAGACTGAGCTAAGCAAACAGCGCTGGGTAGTCTGGGACATCAGCAGGGAGCTGCAGGCAGGACAAGACTGTGCGACACAAACATTTCTCCAGTCAAAAGCTGGCCTGGAGGTTTACAAGGTCATTGTGCTGGACACCGACTGTGTCAATGTACAATATACACAACTAATGTCAGACACTTGCTAACAGAGCAACCATTTTACAGCCCTCTGTGATTTAGTGATTCTCAGTCTTCTGACCCAGGCTGGGATGAGACACATTATCAGGGCCGGACTGGGACAATAAGTCAGGCCGGGAATTATACACCCAGCCAGGCCACTACCAGTTTTGTGCCATTTTGCTGGATTTATTTGTCAATATTTACAGCGTTGCTGCCCGTAGTGATAGCCCTCTAAATCTACTACCAAAAAATAAACATATGGAGATGGGTTACTATTTAAACAAATGTGCAAATCTATTTAGGAACCTATTCATGTGAACATATTTTAAGTGGAGGTGGACCTCAAATCCTATAGGGGGTTCCGGGGGCATGCTCTCCCGTTAAGATTTTTTTTAAATGTTGGACTTAAATGCATCAATCTGGTGCAATTTGAGGGGGAAATAAAGAGACTACACCCACATGAAACAGAACTGTATACATTTAAATAATCATAAGAACATGACCATAACCAATAACATACCATATCCAATATGAAAAAACATTGAAACTTATTTGTTTTTGGTTCATTTATAGTTGTGAGTGTGTCTGTGCTCCTGAACCAGCCTCTCCTGTCTCCCTCCTCTCCCTCCTTCTCCTCTTTGAGGCAGCAGCAAAGACTAGTTTTAGCTTAGTTTTTAAAGTTTATCTTACATTTTTTCACCTATTAACGTTTTTTTATTATTATTCATGCATATTTTACTAATCAGTCCTCCCCCTTCAAATGGAAATATGTGTTTACATAAATGGTGACCAAACCGTGAGACCCACTGAGAACTAAGTTAACTATTCTAACACTCAGCAGAGTCCTTTACCTCACTTGAGCTGTAGTTATCAGCCTCTCAGTCTGACAGCAGAGGACTCTCCTCCACCTTGTTGTTGAAACAGCTCCTTATATCCATTAGCGCAGCTAGCTAGCGCCAGATGCTAACAACAACAATAGCCTACACGTAACCGGTGCGCGCGCTTTCTCTCTCTTGCTCACTTGCGCCACATACACACACACCCTCCCGAGCTTGAATGACACACAGAGACCAATCGATCGAGGGCATTAGTGTATGGTCTGTATGAAAGTGGCCATGTCATGTAGACAGCCAGTTACCCTCTTTGAGGCGGAGTCAGACCCACATTTGCGCAGCGTTGCGTTCACAATACATACATAAAAAAAATCCTCAGGCCAGCAGGCCACTAGCAGGCCAGGCCATCGGGAAACCTCCCGGTGCTCCCGATGGCCAGTCCGGGCCTGCACATTATCCAGAACTGTGTCCTGATTTTAAATCTGATACAGGGTACATTTAAATCTCTGTCTGAGGCCGTGCTACAGACCATCCTTCTGCTTATAATCTTGCAAATCTGGCTGTCATTGTTGAGATAGAAAGCAGCTCTGCGGCTCCTGCAGATCACAATACTTTGACTGCAAACACTGTATGTCCAATTTGCACGTATTCCTTTGCTTCCAAGTCCATACCTCACGGCCGGCATGATTATCAGGTAAGGATATACTGTATGTCTTACTACAACTCTTCATATCACTGTTGCAACTGAAATGTTTCAGGTAATGTATGTTAGACAAACAACACACATAAGGCTTTAGTGTTTCATAACAGATTTGTTCAAAACTGCTCAAAAAGCTAAATGAGCAACAAGCGGTGGCCGTAAACCCTGCAAAGAGCGAGTCAAACCAAAATAACAAACTGTACCTTCTTGCTTTACTTCAAAAGGAGAAACATATGTTTTCCGAACGACCACTTTACTTCGGCTGTCAGAAAGTGAACAAATAACTAGAGAATGGCAGCAGATTTCTGACCATGTAGGTAGTGCTGGACCAGTTCCCTGGTGCAGGGAAATAACTCAGTTCTTTGTTTCCTGTCTGGGCTGTTAAGTGCATGAAAAATAAATCCTCATCATTATATAGTAAACATCCTACACTGCTGCCAGTTGAACACACAATCCACATTGAAGTCCAGGACATTTTATGACAATGATGGACTGTTGGAGTTTCTGATTGTCAAAATATCTGAATATCATACATACATTTGAATTGAACCAATCAAAGTTTAGAGCATAAGGGTTTAGTATGCTGCCTGGCGCTGTCTTTCTGCATCTGCCACACAATATCTATTCATCCGTCCTTTCAATCTGTCCTCTATTTTGTCTGATTGGTCACACATCACAAAAATGAATCCACCAATTAGAGGTGCTGATGGTAAATCACTGCCGTTGTAAAAGGCTTGGCAGGACTTGAGTGAGGGTGCTGCATTTGTAACAATTAACCCAATGCCAAGATTTCAAGAATTTCTAAGAAATCAATGAGGACATCAAACCCCCCCATTTATATACCCAAATAATGCAAAGGGTTATTGAGAGCTACATATCGGTGGAAGAGCGTGAATGAGCTGCATGTTCCCGCTTTCTGGAGGGAAAACTAGAACGTGAAGATTTGTGCTCTCTTCCGTGAAAACATTGTATTTCAAAACGTGTCATCTGGCAAGTGGTGATGGAGATGACAGAGAGCAGCAAAAAAACGCTGGTTCCGTCCTCAAAGCCTCGTGTCAACGTGTCGGACCTCAGGAACATAATGGAAAGGCAGTCATGTGTGACAGATTAAACACTGAAGCTATTAAAGAGGGACGACAGACGAAAACCTCTTCTAGATATGAATCAATAGAGATTAATGGACACACTGCAGGTGTAGGGAATATCATGCCTTGTTTAAGATCCCACTAAAGACAGGAATCGATTTTGATCATTCACCGAACATGAATGGTGGTGACAGCAAGCAATCCCAGCATCCCTTTTTTCTTTTAGGAGGCGAGCGGATATGTACAAGGAACTGGACAGTACCTCGTAGACTGGTGACTAAATCTTATGTTTAACTGGGGCTTTAGGGGCTTTGTTGCTATGGAGACGAACGGTATCTAATGTCAGACATAATACATTTCGAAAAAGGGAATGTGGTTGCCCTGGAAACAGCTACACTACTGCTGCTGAAGCCTCCAAGAAGAGAAAATAAGACGATGAACAAGATCGTCACAGCATGCTGTCAGTCTTTATAATTATTTGAAATGTCTCAAACAATTTGGTTGGAGAGGGTGGAGGCTGAATTCGAATCGTAGGATTAAACTCCGAAATGGTGGCATCGTCATGCAGAAGTTATCAGAGTTGAGGACTGGTGCAGGAGTTTTACTGAGGTCTATTGGTCATAGGTTAACAGTTCTTTGTTTTCAGGAAAGTAACTGTGGGCTACAACATGGGTTAGCAATTATATAAAGCAAGTGTAAACACATTTATAAGGCAATACTAAATCCCTGGAGCTAATTGTGAACCAAAATAGCCTTGTTAGTAAATAAAGCTGAAGATGTGAACTATCAGGGTATATGCAGGAATCCTGAAGTCAAATTTAATACCTTTTTAGACCTTTTTTAAGACCCTTTCCATACATTTTAAGACCTCATCGCAACTTCGAGTTCTAACCGGTTACATTGGCGACACACTTTACCTCACATTTACTATATTGATTGTAAGATAGCACAACTAAACAGAGTGCAGACAGAATACTGAAGCCTCCTCTCCACATGAACTTCAACCTCTCTGTGAAGGTCAGGTTTAATGCAGTGTGCTGCTTCTGGACTCTGTGCTCTTTCATTCCAGTAAAACTCCTCAGAAACCATTAGAAACCAGTATTTGACCAATAAACAAAACAATTGACAAAACTTTGAACTATGAAATATATTAAACTTTGGTGAGCTTCAGCGGGGTAATGCCATATAGGAGCTCCCTCACAAATACCCAGGGGTTAAATTGGGCTGGGGCTGTCCGGGGCTAGGCCCGGCACATAGGACGATGCTCTGACGTCATCACCCTCACACATTTGTCATATGTTTACAAAAAACGATATATATGTTAAGACTTTCCTCTTTCTTTTCTCGTCGATATGTGTTGCCCTTACTTTAAAATAGCAGATCTCTGTGACCGGATATAGTTTGGCTTAGACCCCGACCCCGACCCCACGAGGACGCATACAGTCAAACGCAAACGCAAAAAAGTCTTCCGTTCACACGCATGGACCGCTGGAAATGCTGGAAACGCTGTAGTACATATGCCAGGCCTGTAAGTGGCGCTGCTGCCGCCACAAAATACACCAAAAGCAGCGAAGAAGACGCCGGAGCATGGTTGTCATGGTCGCCCTTCTGTTTATTCTCCGCGGTGGACGGCGTGTTCTCCTGCTGTACATCTCTCAGGTAGTCCACCAGCAGATAAACCACCCCCCCCCCCAAATAAAATACAGCTTGTTTTAAACATTATATACAAACTAATTTAGTCATTAAAAGAAGGATATATTGTCTCCATTAGGATGTAATACAATTGCTTCAAAGGCTCATTCAATTGGCCAGGTCATCATGTACCCTTCAAAAACATATTTAGTTTTCCGTTCATTCATTTTTAATGATGTCGGATGCAGATAAGAGCCTGTACTTATGTTAACACACTAGTACTTTAGTGTATCTTTCAGCATGACTCTTAATGTAAGCATGAATATTTAATAATAATGCACCAGGGTTCCTTGTACAATTTACAGCATTAATTTTATTATAATCTCTTTCACGTCCAATCTAAAATGGTGTTGTAACTGAAATATCCATAGTCAAATCGGGACTTGTGAATCAGATTCAAATTGATTAAGGAAATGTGTGACGATGCCCAGCACAGCTAAACTGAAAGTACATTTTTACCATAATATGTGATGTTTAAAAAGTAAGATCCAGGCAAAATCCAATAAAAACAATATATCAAATAAATTGTTATACATGAACATGGAGTCTCTGCTCTAAAGACTACGAGCCTATGCCATTTGACTTAAACCAAAGGTTAAAGATTCAACAAATACTATTCAGTGTACTCCTTTGACCTGGCTGCTACACCTCCTCGGACGCAGAAACCGCTGTAAGTAATAATCTTGTTTAATTAGACTTCTCTATTTCAGTTATTGTACTCTGTATAATTGTTCTGTAGTTGTTGTAGCTAAAAGGGCACTTTTGAGAGAATTTAAATCTCAGATCTGTCCACGTGAAACTGTCACTGCGTCCAGTTTCTGTCTGGGCTGCATTTAAATCCGCACCCCTCTGCGTTGTCGCCCATCAGCTGTAGAGAGTTAACTAACTAGAGGGGCGTGGCACCTTAGCTGTGAGAACTCAGCAATCAGGCGTCCATTTAGGCAGCTGTTTCTTGAGCGTCAGCGGCAGCGTCAGACAGCCGAAGACATTGGAGTCACGAGGGTGGCAAATAGGAGGCAAATCCTACTCTAATTTGAGCTAAGTATCACTGGTGTCTTATTCTTATTTTTCTTTTGTTTAGCTTTCTAGCCCCTCATGCTATAATCATGTGTATTTTCTCCATTCCTGTTCATGTGTCTTCTCGCAATTATCACTGGCCCCGTGTATCTCCTAATCGCTATAACCGGCCCGCTCTCGTCTATCCCACGTGCTCCACTGAGATCCAGCACCTAGTTTCAGGCGGCCTGTGGAACTGCCAGTCAGCTGTTCCTAAGGCTCATCTCTGGCTACGCCTCCCTGCAGTCTCTGGATTTCCTTGCTCTCACTGAGACGTGGATTACTCCATCCAACACATCCACCCCAGCAGCTCTCTCCACAGCATATTCCTTCTCCCATACACCCAGACCCACTGGCAGAGGAGGTGGCACTGGTCTCCTGCTCTCTCCCAAATGGAGCTTTTCCCTCTTCAAGCTACCTAACTTCACTCCTTCCACCTTTGAATTCCATGCCGTCACTGTGACCCATCCTATACAACTGACCATTGTTGTTCTCTACCGTCCACCAGGAGCCTTGGGGGACTTCTTGGATGAATTAGATCATCTCCTCTCACACATCCCTGAAACTGGCCCTCCCACTGTACTTCTCGGAGACTTCAACCTCCAGACGGGGAAGATAGACGAACTAACATCTCTGTTAACCACCTTTGCTTTCTCACTGTCTCCGTCCCCACCGACTCATAAAGCTGGCAATGTCCTTGATCTCATATTCTCAAGGAACTGCGCTACTTCTAACCTCTCTGTAAACCCGCTCCACACCTCCGATCACTTCTTCATTTCATTCTCTTTACCCCTTTCCAAACATAACAAACTAATCTCTTCTCATCCTGCACTTGTCCGCCGTAACCTCCGTTCCCTCTCCCCCTCTCCCCCTCTACCTTTGCCTCCTCGGTGCTCTCAGCCCTCCCTTCCTCTGACTCGTTCCAACTCCTGCCTCCAAACTCTGCTGCAGAAACTCTCCTCTCTACTCTCTCATCCTCTCTGGACTCTCTCTGTCCTCTCACATCTCGGCAGGCTCGTCAGTCCCCTCCTGCTCCCTGGCTAAATGACGCACTGCGTGCTAATAGAACCGTCCTTAGGGCAGCAGAGCGGAAATGGTGGAAATCCAAACACCGTGACGACCTCCTAACCTATCAGGCTCTCCTCTCCTCTTTCTCTGATTCCATCTCTCAGACAAAAAGCACTTTCTTTCAAGATAAGATCCAATCTTCCTATTCCAATCCTAAAAAACTATTTTCCATCTTCTCCACCCTCTTGGACCCCCCCAAAGCCCCTTCCCCCTCCTCCCTTCTGTCAAGCGACTTTGTTAACCACTTTGAAAAAAAGGTTTACGACATTCGCTCTTCTTTTTCTGACTCACCCCTACTCACCGCCGGATCACCTGAGCCACCTTCAACCGGCACACTAACCTCCTTTTCCCCTCTCTCTCCAAGTGAGGTTCTTACCCTCATTACCTCTGCCCGCCCCACCACCTGTCCTCTGGACCCTATCCCTTCAAACCTCCTTCAGACTATCGCTCCTCATATTCTACCGTTTCTCACCCATTCCATCAACACTTCTCTAACTTCTGGTCACTTTCCAAACAGTCTCAAGGAGGCGAGAGTAAACCCTCTCCTGAAGAAACCCACTCTCAACCCGTCTGATGTTATAAACTACAGGCCTGTCTCTCTCCTCCCGTTCCTGTCTAAAACACTTGAACGCGCTGTCTTTAAACAACTCTCCTGTTATCTCCATCAGAACAACCTTCTGGATCCGCACCAGTCTGGTTTCAAGGCAGGTCACTCCACAGAAACTGCTCTCATTGCTGTCACTGAGGAACTGCACACTGCTAAAGCAGCCTCCCTCTCCTCTGTCCTCATCCTGTTGGACCTGTCTGCTGCATTCGACACGGTGAATCATCAGATCCTCCTTCGCACTCTCCAAGAACTTGGAGTCTCAGGCTCTGCACTTTCCCTCCTCATACCTCAAAGACCGCACCTACAGGGTTACTTGGAGAGGGTCTGAGTCCGACCCTTGTCAATTAACTACAGGGGTCCCTCAGGGCTCTGTTCTTGGTCCTCTCCTCTTCTCCCTGTACACAAACTCGCTCGGATCTGTCATTAGCCCGCATGGTTTTTCATACCACTGCTACGCTGACGACACCCAATTAATTCTGTCCTTTCCCCGCTCAGAGACCCAGGTCGTCGCACGCATCTCTGCTTGTTTAGCTGACATCTCTCAGTGGATGTCCGCTCATCATCTCAAGCTCAACCTTGACAAAACTGAAGTGCTTTTCCTTCCGGGAAAAGATTGTCCCTCTCTTGACCTAACTATCAACATCGGCCCCTCTGTTGTTTCCCCGACTCAGACTGCAAGGAATCTGGGTGTTATCCTAGATAACAACCTGTCGTTTACTGCAAACATCGCTGCTACAACCCGCTGCTGCAGATACACGCTTTTCAACATCAGGAAGATACGCCCACAGCTGACCCAGAAATCGACGCAGGTTCTGGTCCAGGCTCTCGTCACCTCACGCCTAGACTACTGCAACTCCCTCCTGGCTGGTCTACCTGCATGTGCCATCCGACCTCTGCAGCTCATCCAGAATGCAGCGGCTCGTCTGGTCTTCAACCTTCCAAAATTTTCCCACACCACTCCTCCGCTCCCTCCACTGGCTTCCGGTAACTGCTAGAATCCACTTCAAGACACTGGTACTTGCGTACCATGCTGCGAATGGATCTGGCCCTTCCTACATCCAGGACATGGTTAAACCGTACACCCCAGCACGTGCACTACGCTCTGCATCAACCAAACGACTCGCTGCACCCTCGCTGCGAGGGGGACCCAAGTTCCCATCAGCAAAAACACGTGGGTTTGCTATCCTGGCTCCAAAATGGTGGAATGAGCTCCCCATTGAAATCAGGACCGCAGAAAGCTTACACACCTTCCGGCGCAGACTGAAAACTCATCTCTTTCGACTCCACTTCGAGCGATAGAATGACTAACAAAGAACTGCTAACAGAGCACTTATATACTAATAAAGGACTGGCTTAGCCAGTTGAGCAGCACTTGAAACGATTGGCTCTTTGAAACCTGATGTTCTTATATGATTCTGTTTTCCTCAAGGTTGTGTCTTCCTGGTCGAATGTACTTATTGTAAGTCGCTTTGGATAAAAGCGTCAGCTAAATGCAATGTAATGTAATGTAAAAATACAGGTGGGCATCCCCTCAGCCAATGTCCATTAAAATGTTGTTTCACTCGGAGCAGGAAGCATTTGAATGATCAAACAGGAAATGGAGGAGGCATGGCAAAGTCAATCAATGTTCAGCATGGACATATTTAAATAAGGCCAATATGCATAAACCAACAAATATGAGGGAGACATGTTTTATGACACAAATGTCAATCCAACATAAAAACTGCTAGTCCTGGCACCCTGCGTAATGATGGTACAGTTAGTTTTCCCTTTGTGTGGAACATACTCAGCATATCTACAGATTACAAAAGGTAAACCTCAAAGGGTCTTCCGAGATTTCCCTACTCATTAGCCTCACAAAGGGTGCACTAATCTCAACAATAATCCAATCCAGATTATGGTTATCACATTTCCCACTAAATCCTTTTATGATGCCAAGCAGTTTTTCAAAACTCAGCTGGGAGTTAAGCTCGGGGGACTTTCATCTCCGCTTGATGCTGCCATGAAGCTCGCTGCGCTGTTTACTGTCCTTTCAGAGTCACCTGGGATAAACTGCAGCCTCCCTTTCACTTTGTTCCTCAGCCATACAGCGTGCAAGGAAATCAATATGCTGTCATTTGCAGAAAACGGTCTGTCACACAGATCAACCATCCTCCAACATACACAGCATCTGAGCCCGCAATTCTCCTCGGTACTTGTTTGAGAAGAGATATGGATTACCGAGAGATATAACTCAACAGTGCTGCAGCAGCATTCAAATACGTGAACGTGTTTAAAAAGTGCTTAACATTGAGATAAAAATGCATTTGAAGCACTTGGCTTTGTGGCCTTTCACTCTACAGCCTCATTACTCATCTTGGCTGCATGGATACAAGGCTTTGTCAGCTTTGCCTTTTATTACATTTTGATTGCTTTGGATGGCAAGCAAGGGCAGAACATGAACCTCCGCTCAGCTGTAGGGCAAGTCATTTGTCAATGAAACAACTGCACATGACATGCTTTTGCAAACGGTTACACATTTTGCCCAGACGACTTCATGCAATAAAGATTTCCAACCACCTTTCAAACAGCTGTCACTAGTGCATTTGAGAACCCTCTTCCAACATGTGCCATACACTCAGTCCCAGCACAGGTAGTGGATGAGCGAGCACAGGACAGCTGTGTGACAGACCAGAGGCTGCTGGGTCGAGTGAAGGCTCGGAGCTAGTCAGGGAGAGGAATCGCACTACTAAAAGCAAAGCAGCTGGGCATGATTTCTGGTTTCAATGAGCCTAGGTGACAGATCTACCATTTGATTCTACAGCAAAACAGACAGCGGCAATAACGTCTGTAGCAAAATGTCCTGGGAGGAATTACATTTGCATCCAAAACATATTTGCTTCAAAATGACCTAGATCTGGCTGGCTGATTTATGTGATTAAAGAGTCAAGTATGGTTAGTCATCGTTATGGTGAAAAAGGAGTATATTAAACAAAATCAGAACATTTCGTGTTTTTATGTTGTGGTTTCTTTGACTCAATGAAGTGTATGGAGTGGGACTAAATCAGAAATGGCACACTACTCTGGAAGCTCGATTTGAGAGGAATGCTTTTCTTGTCTTGGGTAACCGCGTCTACCATGTGTGTGACTGTTCAAATGATGTGGACAAAGACTCTTTCGCAATAGTTCGCCTTGTGACTCTCCAAAAGCTGACTTATGTTGCCCCAGCATGGAGAAAACACATTTACAATTCTTCCGTGGAACTGTGCATAACTAAAAATTGGACAACAACGAAAGTGTCACCACTTCAAAGGTTTCACCACATTAAATATGTAATAAGAGGACAACAGAAATATGGCATGCTTTCTCGCGGGTGTTGAGTTATACTATGAGTGAAACAGAAATACAAAGGTAATACAAAAAGAGGGTTTTCTTTCTATTTAATAGAAAGGACTAAAGACGACCGCTAAATACATGAAACCTTTGCCTACATTAAGAGTGTTCTTAAGTGGACACTTTATTAAAGTTGTGGGGGAATAAATTGTTTATTTTAATGCTGTCAAAATTATCGCATTAACAGCGGTAATTTTTTTAATTAATTGCGTTAAAATATTTAACGCATGTGCAGAATGGCCCGCCCCGTACATCCCACCAGTGGCAGCGCCAGGGTATGGCTGGGGTAGGCTACACCCATACCAAGAAATGGCTTATCCCCACCATGAAAAATGATGTTAAAGTAAGCAAAATAAAGTCCGCCAACTCGCGCCGAGTAAATTGCACAGACAGCAGTTAGTAAGATTGATTTCAGTAGCCACTTGTCTGGAAATACCGAAGACTAGAAACGGTTTTGAAAACTTTTGTCACGTAGTGATCGTCTTCTCAATAGAACATCTTTGATAATGTCTTCTGGCCAATCAGAATCAAGATAACGGCGTGGTGTTGTCCCGACGGAGAATACTTTTGCTGTAGTAGGTGCACATAACTGGTACGCATGCGCGGCAACAATCTGAAATGCTTAACGTCACTTGTGTCACAAAGTGCATTTGCGTACCGACGTACTTGTGAAGCTTTTCCAGAAGGCGGTTAGATCACCCCCCCGTGTTGATAGAAATCAACACGTAATGAAATAAGACCCCACGGTTTGATGATTGATAGGTGTGTGGGCCGACTTTCATTTTGACACACAGAACAATGTTATAATAAACATACATACATAGGCTACTGTATGTTAAATGGATATATCCGCCTTCTTTCATTTATTTTTCCATTCCCACAACAATATACATAAAGAAATGGCATATTTTGGACATAGTTTGAATGGTGATTAATCATGATTAATACATTTTTAAGCTGTGATTAATCTGATTAAAAAATGTAATCGTTTGACAGCCCTAGTTTATTTATATACCTTAAACTCATCTGATCTGTCAGGATTACCTGCTGCTGCAAAGGGTGGCTCTACAAAATACTTCAGAAAAGATCAGACAGCATTTTGTGGAATGATCATCATGGTAGTTGTTAAACTGGCACAAATACACGTTTACCTTTATTTAGAAAGGTATGTTATTGTGTCGATTTAAACGAGCTGGTGAAATTGAGATCCTCAGTTTTTGTTAATGTTTAAATGTCTTGGCTTTTAGTTGATCTTAATCATGTATTCAGGAAGTTTTTAAAGAATGCACACATTCAGGTATTATCTCTGTCCTTTCAGAATAAAGACCAGGACAAAAGCAGATGGGAATTAGTCAGGTGCGAAAAGGGAGTGAGCAGAGAGCACCCAACACATTCAGCCATTAAAGAGGCTTGACTTATAAAACAAGTACATATTCATGAAAGCAGTAGGTACAGAGTACTGGACTAGAAATATCCATGTTAAGTAGGTCTGTCCCGAATACCATTTTTCGGGCTCCGGATATTCGAAAAATACGAATAACGAAATTGAAACCCGAATAGTACTCTAACGAACGAATATTCGGGTACAGCCCTAATGTTAAGTGGATGCTATCCACTTCAAGACAATGGTACTTGCGTACCATGCTGCGAATGGATCTGGCCCTTCCTACATCCAGGACATGGTTAAACCGTACACCCCAGCGTGTGCTCTACGCTCTGCATCAGCCAAACGACTCGCTGCACCATCGCTGCGAAGGGGACCCAAGTTCCCATCAGCAAAAACACGTAGGTTTGCTATCCTGGCTCCAAAATGGTGGAATGAGCTCCCCATTGACATCAGGACAGCAGAAAGCGTACACACCTTCCGGCGCAGACTGAAAACTCATCTCTTTCGACTCCACTTCGAGCGATAGAATTATTAACAAAGCACTTATATACTAATAAAGAGCTGGCTTATCTAAAGCCAGTTGAGGAGCACTTGAAATGTTTTTGCTCTATGAAGCCTGATGTACTTATATGATTCTGTTTTCTTCAAGTTTGTATTTTGTTGGTCGAACGCACTTATTGTAAGTCGCTTTGGATAAAAGCGTCAGCTAAATGCAATGTAATGTAATGCTAGTTTGCAAAGTGGGAACCTGTCAGTCTTCTTTAAGAGTTAAAGTATTTGATGGCTATTATGACGGGATCTCTGCAGCAGTCTGCCAGTTCCAGTTTTCCTGAAATGAGTCAGGCTTTCTTCTAATCAATCCTCCAACAGCCAGAACAAGTGGGTTTCACAGCTTCGAATAAATCTGTTTTAATTAAAGTATTTTTTGCAGTTGCTTTTAAAAGCTTTAGGATTTAACTGAAAACCTTTTTTGTGGAAAGTATTTTAAAAACCTTGATGCGAGTAAAATGTTTTTATACAATTATTTACCAGCAGATGATTTATTTTTGAAAATAAACGTGGATGGATTCTGAGTAATGTTGTTGTGATCTGTGCAGAGGAAGACCTTAACCCTGAATTAAGCCTTTCAGGCACCACACACTCCAAGGCAGCTTTACAAAAGGACATAAATAAGATGTGGCTAAACATGCAGATTTAATCAAAGCATTACCTATTCTTGCTACACTGAGACAGTGTATGTGCTGCCCTGGTCTCCTGACAAAAGACTTTAATGTTTGTGTTTTTTAATCAAATGATATGAGCAACAGGTCTTCAGGGTAACAATAACGCTTAAAAATACTTTTCCTGTTGTGTGACAGACAGTCAAGTCAAATGTGACAAAGAAAATAAGCAAACCTTGACATTAAAGAGGCTGTTCAACTGTAACTGAGAAAAAGTTATAATTTCTCTCTGCTCAAATGTTTGGTTCTTGAAATCACATCAAACAACACAGCATATCAGAAGACCACACTGTTCAAACATCTGGCTGAACTTTCACAAGACACAAGGGAGACCAGGCAACATGTGCAACAACAGCACGCATGGACGTCTGCGGGGATCCAGCATCAGAATAATAAACAGGGCTAAGTCTGCCGGCCACTAACAGAGTTTATTGTGCATGTCTGAGCACCCCTCAGACAGACCAAGAAAACAATCTCAAGGAAACATGGAGATGTAGAAACGACATCTCTGTGCCCGTCTCCATCCCTGAATACTGGCCATCTGTTGACTCCTGCTGCACAGATCAGAGCACCACCTCTAAAACCACTATGGACCAGAGTTCATCACACCACAGCCTAATTGGAAATACCATAATAAGATGCGAAGGCAATTCAACAGACAGTACACAAACAGAGTGAGGAGCTGTACTCCTACTACACTGACAACTGGAGGGTAAGAAACACACATCTAATCGAAATGCATTACAGTTAATGGCAACTAACTGATGTGCAGGTCTTCTGACTATCGCCCTGTCTGATAAATGTCTCCTTTCAGCTGATGGAAGTATAGAGGGGTGGGTGGGTGGGGGGGAGAGGAGAGGAGAGCCAGGAGGACTTGGTCAGCCTCAGGGCACGGAGAGTTGAACAGGGCTAAGCTGAACAGTGGCTTTGTGTCCCCTGTAGTCTCAACACACAGTGCAGTGGGCCCAGCTCTGTTGACGGTATAGTCATCTGGGAGGGAGGAGGTATCATCAGGAAGCATCTGGCATCCTCCGTGTGGGTGCTGGGGAACATCCAGGTTCAAATGGACACTGCAGTACGTTTCCCACTATTACAATATGTCAACTGTTCAAAAGATTTAGCCTGAGATGCACTCTGTCCTGCTGTCTGCCCTTTGGTCATGGGTTATGTCTGTATCTGTGCTGAGGTGACGATGTATTGAAAGATGAAGTGGTCCAGAGGTCACTGCTGATAGACATGTAGCAGTGTGTCTGTGAAGAATGTCACACACACTGGTGCTGGTTTGGAATAAGACATAAGGAATCTCTAAGTGTGCTTTTGACAGACTAACAATCCAAAGGACATTTAATTCACAAGGAAAAAAAGCAGAAGTTCCTCATATCGGAGGATCTGAAACCAAAGAATGCTTCTTGTTTAAGTAGAAACAATGCTGATTATCAACATTATTGGAATTCTTTTTCCGTCATTGAATGGATTCATTGCCACATATTGTTTTAGCAATAACTAATCAAGCTTGAGAAATAAAAAAATCAAATCATGGCATCACGAGTGACTTAAAATGTGTGGTTATCCTCGGAGAGAAGTACAAAATAGAGACTTATTTAAAAATAATACAGGAATTAACATGTAAGGAACCGACTCCAAATGTACATTTTGAATCCTTCATTTATTCAATGGGATTACCTTATTGAAGGTTGTTTTTTTCCAGTATGTTTTGATGTTCATATGGATGATTACTCGGATGACATTGCAAGTCTTTAGTCAGGATGATTGTGATATGAAATGTACATATCACCCCCTCCCCTCCCTAATGAGGGCACTCTGTTTTTGCACACAAACATCACAATAAGGAATGATTTTGTTTACAAAAGTGCTTCTGTGCGTACTATTTGATTTACTCCAGAATCATTAAGTATTGGCTATCTTTACAGTCCAGATACTGAACAGCAGCCATCAACCACAGCACATATTTAGCCTGTTAAGCTTTCCCTGGCTCTGAAGCACTTTAGCCTGATAAAGACTGTCGATTGAGCAACAAATCTCATGATGGAGCAGGATTCTTATCCAGTATAGAGATAAGATGGGGTTTCTTAAGATGATAGATGACACAGAGTGATTACTCAGGATTAATGAGCAGAGACAACACTCTCTCTCGCTCATGTCAGTCTCTACACGCTGCACCTCACAGTGGGCCAATCTGGGACATCCTGAGTGAGGTGGAGATAAAGGGCATGAAGAGACAGTGGTGAAGAACATTCTGTCAGTTGATTACAGGAAGTTTTACCAGTGAGGAAAAGACAGAGTGCTCCTCTGGGGATGGTGGGGCTGTGATTAACGGAGTGCAAACGGCACACATCGACACTGTGTGTTTACTCCATATGTCACAAGTGACTGATTTGATATCGATGAGAAACAAAAAGTGTAGAGTGACCCTCTTCTAAATTACCATGTTGTCACTATAAAGATCAAATCACCCAACAATATACTTTCATTCCTGGACATCCGAATTATCTTCAGTAAAGCAGCCCAGCAACTTCTCAAAATCTGGCTCGGGGACAAAGCTAATGCTGCCAACAGTGGTCGTAAGACAAGACTTTCTACTAACCAGACTAACTGCACGGCCAGCATGCCAAGACAACAATGATATGTTAGGGATGGGAGAACAAAATCTAATGATGAATGAATCATGATTCTTATCTTATCAGATGCTGAATTGATATACAACTTCCAAAAAGTATTTGGTAGACAGTAACCCTAACGCCAAGTCAAAGTTGTGTCAAGCATTATTTGATAATTTGTTCAGATCTAACCCAAAATACCAGTAACAGTGCTATGTTGTGTACAATGATGTCTTTGAAATGTTTGCATGAATAAATCTTACTTTTTGTCTTAGGTTTGCCTTTTTGCGTTAACATTATTTCAATAAGTTGTACTTATTTAAAAATAACAACTCTATACTTCTACACACCAAACAGTCTTTATATGAGAACAGCTGAATGGAGTACAACTTTAAAAAAAGCACTCCTTGGAGTTGAATCATGAAACTATATGTGATATTTACAAAGATTCGCCCATTTCCATATTCACATATCCAGTTAATATAGAACAGAAGAACAACAGAGAAAAACACAATGTAAGGGCAGGTGTAAAGTGTAGGATATTAAAAAAGGAAATCCACACCACAGACTAGTATCCATCAGCAACAGCCCCTGGCTACTTTATATTACTATATTATATATGAATTCTTAAAACAGAGACGTCTCTGCCTTATCCCCAACCAATTTGTTCTGGTATCTCCCTGAGCCCTGGGGAGAACATAGGAAATAAACCCGCTCCAGAGTGATGTGAATGACATAACTGACCCAAACTTTTTCCTCTGACAGCTGAGCCCGTGAAATGAAATCCCTAATCCACAATGTCAATGTTGTGCACATGTAAATAGCAGCACAGGATGTCTGAACATATTCTTCAACAATACTTACTCAAAAGTGAAGAAAAGTCCACAAGTCACTAGAATGAGTACAAGGGTGAGGTAGAACACCCCTGTCTGCTTGGCCATCATAAGCCTCCCATTGCAGTAAAACTTATTCCGACCTGGGAAAGACTCCCACTTCCTCCTCTTTGGGGTCCTTTTCTTGTATGGGGTCTCCATTGGCGTGGAGTTGCGAGTGTTTATTTGGCTATACTCGCACTCTCTCATGGACTCAGACACCCCGAGATGCATCAATTGCTGATTCAAATCTCCACAGCTGAATAAATCCCGGGGCAGATGTGCCTCTGTGGAGAAAATAAACCAGTTCAGTGTATATGCCAAGGTCACAAATTATCAGACAGAGGCCTGGGGTGAATGGGGGTGGATAAAGTGACAATTCCCACTTCCTGTTTTTAATCATAACTTGCCAACATCGATAGCAGTGTGTGGCTGACACCACATCTGATTTTTAAGACCCATTTAACCTCAAGTGATGTGTAGAAGTGTTTAAAGTACTCAGATCCTTTGCTTAAGTAAAAGTAATATGGTCTTAAAATACTACATTACAAGTAAAATTCCTGATTCAAAATGTCAAGTATAAGCACCAACATTTACTAAAAGCACAACAAGTACAAAATAACTCGTTTTGCAGAATGGAACTTATTATGGTTGTTATTTTTATCTTGTTTTTTTTTAACATGTAAGTTAATTTGAGTGTTGTGGTTGGTCAATGTGGACCACTGTGAAGATAAGTAGTAGGCTACAGTACTGCATTATACCATATCAGCATATCATGTGTTTTTTATGTATAAAGTAAGCAGTAACTGTAACTCATACACTGTTACTGTTTAAGTACGACGCTTTTCACCACCGATGTGAAGCTACACACAGTCGGTACAGCAAGTTTAGCTAATGTAACGTTAGCTTACTTAGCAATAACTTCACATGCCGCTCCCTCATAACTTAGCTTAAAGCGCCCTGTTAGCAGGCAACATGTTAGCATTTCATAGCAAATCAATCTAAAGTGTTGCTATGCTAACACAGCTAGCAAGTTAATGACATGACTGGTTAGTTAATGCTGACACCAACTTTACAATTAAAAGCTAGCTTGTTGGCCAAACACTCCGCCGACATAACTAAACCCCCTCACTTGTTTAACTCGACTCTCCCACCTTAAGAGGGGCTGAAATGAAATGTTTAATGTGCTTTTCCACATGACACTACACACCGCGGCTTCACATCGTCTCTCTGCCCGCTGAAGCCTCAGCTGAACCGCTGCTCACCGAAGGTAAGTACCGCTGGTCGTCGTGCTGGGTATTGTCACGTAGCTACTCCTTTCGTTATCCAGGTTTGTTGCGAGACGAGAACAGGATGAAGAACGACATCTTTAGAAGTTTAAGGATAAAGAAGGAGTCAACAATTGAGAGCTTAGTTTACAAAAAAAAAGGGAAAATCCAGAGAAAGACGGCTCGGCGGGGTGCTCTCAGACGAGCTCCAGCATCCTGAGCGAGTCTTTGCGCACAGCACGAAGCGACCTCACAGCCATATGTCCCGGTCTCTGACAGCGACACACGGCCAAAAATCTCCGGAAATATTCATCATTCAGCTGCGTTTTCAGAGGGAAAGTTAAAGCATTGCCCAAGAAGCGTGGAGGCAGGCCAGTCAGTCGTTCACATTGTGTCCCTCTCCCCACAGTGCTGCCTCCCTCGCACACAACAAACACCAACATGGAGCAGCGCCTCGCAGCCTGCTCCTCCCCCTTCAAGCGAGGCTGTGCTCACTGCTGAGGAGGTGCAGGGACGACGGGCTCATAAAGGGGTTCCCAAACCCTGGTCCAGGACCTCCAGGCGTCCGTGAGGGGGTCCCTACTAACAGGGGCGTGTCCAGGGAGAGGTCAGGGGGGACCTCAGGGTGAACTGTAGACAGAACACCAGGGTGATGTACAGCACTTATTCAAGTTAACAGAGCTTTTGTATGCTTTTTAAAAGTGTAGGACTGCTTGTTTTGTTAGCTGACATTTCAGGCTGACATGCTTCCTCTTAAACAAGAGTTAATATAAATGTTATTTATTTCATCACTGTCAATACATCTTGTGAAAAGACAACACGGGGAGGCCGTGGTCTCAGTGCCCCAATTCCTAGGCCACAAGGTCGCCTGCCTTACGGCCCGTCCACACACAGGTATGAAAAAAATCTTGAAAAATCTTGATGCTGGGTGTGTCTGAAGCTTGGCGATTTTTTGAGAGCAACGCAACCAACAACCAATCACATGAATCTCCCGCCCCCGACATACAAAGCAATAGCAATGTTAAAACGAAGTAAACTGGATATAAACTCCCCAAACAGGCGAAAACCTACCAGTTTCACCCACTGTCTCTGCCACCTCCCTCCATGCCTGGTTCCTCCGGTTTGTATCCCGGTAAGTAGTTCTGGTCGTAAAAATAACCGGGTGATATGCTACCGTAATTTCTCGTTTGGAATATGAGGAAATGAACTGCGGTCTGGCTCTCCCAGCTTGCACGCGGTTTGATTGGCTAGCGCTTGTACTGGCGGGATTTGCATAAATGGGATTTGATTGGCTGATGCCAGCTTCGAAAGCATCGGGAACATCAAAAGTTGAACATTGCTCAACTTTTGATGCTCACGATGCTTGCAAAGCCATGCTCCGCTCCCCACAATGCAGTTCGGCGAAGATTCAAAATCTTCTACGTCACCCCATTCAAGTGAATGGGCGAAGCTTTGAAATATTTTTGTCATGCCTGTGTGTGGACGGGCCGTGAGTACACCTGTTTAAGTAACCTCGAACCTACAGTGCCCAGCTGTCAGAGCTGTGAAAATAAAGAAATGATATACCCCAGTGGTAAACTAAGGTACTGTACTGCAGCCCTAAAAGGATTATTATATCTGTAAAAATGTTGACAGCACACCTGAAACTGCAAACAAGTTTTATTAATATTCCTTGTGTTATGGTAGGTTATTTTATTAGTGCGGAACTGCCCTTGAAAAGGGTGTCCCCAAACACATAAAGTTGGGTCATGATTACAATACGAGGATTAGTCAGAGCTGTGAAAATAAATATAACATTTTTACAGTAAATAAATAATATGTTTGCTACAATTATCTCTAACCACCCCCCAGATAAAAACAACAACATATATTTGAATGCAGTGTTATTTCAGACTGGAATATGAATATGAGATTTGGTAAAGGTTGGATGCCCCTTTATTGACCTGTGTATTGTTTCCTAGAACTTCCTAGAACAGGAAGCACACCCTTCACATGATTTAAAATTATTCAGGGACAATAAAATGACTGTATACTCACAGAACAAATATTACCATTGACCGTAAATCCTTCAAAAAATTTGGGCACGATTATTCATATTAACCTGGTTTCTACTCAAAACAGATGGGTAATGATGTCCCCACATCTACACCTTCCTGATGATGCAATTTCCTGTTCAGCCTGCATTACTACAAGTGATTTCATCAGCAATCCACCGATGCACGCACGCACGCACGCACGCACGCACGCACGCACGCACGCACGCACACACACACACACACACACACACACACACACACACACACACACACACACACACACACACACACACACACACACACACACACACACACACACACACACACACACACACACACACACACACCTCCTCATGTTAGCTCTGAAGTTACCCGAGCAGTTTGGCTCATTCCCTCCCACAGTTAACAATTATTCTATAACACATAATAGGTGTGAGCAAGCTCTCTGATTGGTCAATAGGCGTGTTTGATTCCACGATCAAACAACGGTCAAATAGAACGTGCCTTTTCACAACAAGTCAGTATCCCTCCGCGTCTGAGAAAAACGGTATACCGTTGGGCTGAAACAAGAAAGCAAATGCCCGAATCAGCAAAGGCTTTCTACCACCATCCAAGGAAGTCGGTGAAGCCTGGTGATGCGGTGTGGTATAGCATGGAGCCCTTGGGGGTGAACAGCCTGGGGTCTATGATGACGGGCATAAAAATGAGTCATCGCTTCGCAGCTACTGGGCTCCATCTCTGGACAACAGAAAGATGTGGAGCAACGCGCTTTTTGCCGGTCCGGGACACGCCATGAAACGGCCACTGGAGGAAAGCTCTTCCGATAACCTACCCGTGAACACCACAGCACCACCTGCAAAAAAGTCTGGCATGGAGTTCATGGAGAGCTGTTTCAAAAATTGCACTTTTAATGGCAGCATGAACATCCACCTTCATTCTGAAGCCAAAATGTTAAATATGTAAACAAATAAATAAATAGCCTAATTCAAGAATTGTTGTAAATAAATTGTTTTCAATAAATTGGTTAATAATATACTATTTACTATAATTATATCAATAACTGTAAGCGGGGAAGCAGGAGTGTTCGATTGATCGGCTAGCGTTACCAAGGGAACTATACTTTATAGGAACTACTTTCTGACGGAGATTAACTCAAGCCAAAATTCAAACTCACCTCACACACACACTATTGAAATCGATAGTTACGGCTGTAACTACGGTTCTATGAGTCCCGGATGGCCGCCAGAGGCGGTGCTTTAAGCACTGAATATGTCCATCGCTTCGCATTCGCAGCTCGAGTACCAATAACAACAAAGTCACCTGTGACCCACGTGACACCGGCTATATCAGCCGGTATCGTCAGAGGATCTGTTCCCAGAATCTTCTCGCGAGCACACAATAATTCTGAGTGACAGGGAACTCTGGCGGTCATCCGGGACTCATAGACCGTAGTTACAGCCGTAACTATCATTCTATTTCGTCCATACTGACCGCCAGAGGCGGTGCTTTAGCACTGGATGACTTATACCAACAATGTTATGAAGAATCCAAGCCCTTGCTCACCACTGGAAGCAGCGGAGCTCGGCAAAAGGACCACGCCCAAAGAATGGGGAGTGGCGACATTGACCTGATGACAACTGGAGAATGTGCCAGAAGACGCCCACGACGCCCCGGCGCAGATGGTCTCCAGGGGCACCACCCTCAGGGCAGCCCAAGATGTTGAGATGCTCCTTGTAGAGTGGCATCTCAGCCTGATGGCAGGGGGGCGGCCACTGGCCCCGTAAGCCTGTGAGATGGTATCGACAACCCAGTGGGGCAGCCACTGGTTAGAGGGCATAACCTCCTTTAGTGCCGCCAGGGCAAAATCAAGAGTTGCTCCTACTGCCGTATACAGGCAGTAGCCTTGATAAACACACTTTGGGCACCCCCAGGGCACAGCAACTTCGACGTGCCGTACTCCTGAATGTCAAGGCGTGCCAGCTGGGCAGGCTGATTGAAGTGGGTTTGTGGAATGCCACATTTGCCCAAAGGGCAATGCTTGAGAGTCCCACCTCGGGCATGTATTGTTTATGGAGAGGACATGCAACTCCCCGACTCGCTTCCCTGAGGCTATGGCAAGTAGAAATGCTGCCTTCGTGGGCAACCACCTAAGCCCCACCTGGGCCAGGGGCTCGAAGGGAGGAGATGATAGGGCATCCGGCAGCAGGGGCAGGTCCCAAGCCGGAGCCCTCGGGGGACGCTGCCGTAAAGCCCCTCTCATAAAGAGGGACACCGACCTGTGGCACCCCGCCGTGGCGCCGTCGACCCGAACATGTCAGGCAGAAATTGCAGCCACATAAATTCAGAGTGGAGTGAGAACGTCCACTATCTAGAAGGGACTGTTGTCTAAACAACAACGTACATGCTGTCCCCAAGGAACACGCACATTCTTGCCCCCTAGTTGGGGTAGAAAGTGCGTGAGTGCAAGCTGCACAGCCCGAAGCTCTAGCACGTTGACCTGGCGCACACTCTCCTGGGCAGACCGCTGACCCTGAACGGGCCTGCCCTGCCGCACTGCACCCCACCCTGAGAGACATGCACCTATGGTGATGGTCTCCTGGCGGGATAGGATGGCGCCCATGGGCATGCCCACCAGGAGATAGGCCCGGCCCCTCCAGCGTGACAGAGAGTGGAGGCAATGCTGCGACACCCTGACTTCCCTGTGCCACTTGGCGTCCAAGTGAAGGCTGTTCAGCCACATCTGCATGGGGCGCAACGAAAGCGGGCCTAAGGGCCCAGCAGCCGAGGTAGCTGCCAGTCTGCCCAAGGGCCGGAGGAACTGAATATAAGGCACCATCTTGCCCGGCCCACGTGGAAGTAGGCATCCCTCAAGTCCACGGTTGAGAACCACTCCACCTGTGCATATGCAGTGGTCAGCATATAGAATGGCAGCACCTTCAGGAATCTGTTGATTCCTCTGAGGTCCAAGATCGGGCGAAATCCGCCGACTTTCTTGCTCACGAGAAAGTACGCCGAGTAGAACCCCCTGGGCTACGCAGAGGGTCTTACTGGCTTGATCGCTGACGACTGTCAATTAGACCCAGCCGAAGGCTAGGGGCCGGAGCTGCGGTCCATACCCCTGGGTTAAGGTGAAAACCACCCAAGGGCCGGAAGTACAGACCGCCCAGTAACTGAGCTGCTGCTGGGAAAGCAGTCGATGACCGCCCCCGGGATTTCAGGGCCCAGCCCCCCGGCCCCTGGAGCCTCTTGGGGGGCGCCGGTAAGGCTCTGGGGCACGAGGCCGCCTGGAAGGCACAAAAGTTATTGGGAGGCGGTTGAGTGGTCCGCTAAGACCTCTGCAGACCACCCCTGTAATCCGTCGGCTGAGTGCGGCTGCTAGAGCGGCCCCTGGGCCTGCTGGGAGTGGGCATAGGTCTACGAGGACCCGAGAGCTGGTGCCTGGTCTGCCTAGCTTGGGAAGCACGCTCCAGTGCCTCCAGGGCAGCTGACCTAAACATCTCCCCTGGCTCGACTGGTACGCTACGGAGGACTACCCTACATGCCTCCGTTAGCGGTGACTGGGCCAGCCAAACCTGGCGATGAGTCTGTACCAGCGACAAGGCATCCTCATACAGGGGTGCGTCAACCGAAGGAGGTGCGTCAGCCGAAGGAGGTGCGCCAACCGAATGAGGGGCGTCAACCGAAGGGGGGGGGGGGGGACAAGCGGCCCGCTAGCAGCCCCTACACCGGGCCCAGGCTGAAGGGCCAAGAGGCGACTTCATCATGCCCCTATCGGCAGCTAGCCGATCCACTTTAGAGGACAGCCTGTTTCTAGTCCTTCTATTGGGGGGAGCACACACAGCCATCGCTCCCTCAAGTCGCCGGGAATGGCCGAATTGATCTGGAGGAGGATGTGACAAGGAGAGGTGTCTGTAGGCTGCTGCCAGACGTTCCACCTCAGTGATTCTAGCCACTCTGAGCGCCCGAGGCATGCAGCTACAGCTCATGCAGGCGTTTACCGTGAGAACCTTCCTCAGTTGCTCAAATTTCGTCCCCACTGACCGCCAGAGTCGGCCGAGGCAAGAGGGGCAGCGGTCATGGCCGTCCTCGGGCTCAAGAGAAGCCATACAGGCGCTACATGAATGAGCCATTCTGTAGGTAGCCAGATGCAGCGTAGCCGGGAGCGGGTGCGAGACCACAGCCTTCACCAGCTCCCTGCTTAATGGAAAGAGTAGAGCGTTGCTGCTACTCGCCGAACAGAAAGAGGGATGTAATTACACCCACGTTACCGGCAGAGGGAGCGGGAGGGAGAGCACTGCCTTCACCTGGCTGGATTAATAAACACGGCAGTTCAGCGTCTACCAGGATTGGGGGCGAGAACACTGCCGGCTGAGTTAGAGACGAATGCCAGATGCAGCCTAACCGGGAGCGGGTGCGGGAACACAGCCTTCACTGGTTGAGTTAGAGACGAATGCCAGATGCAGCGTAACCGGGAGCGGGTGTGGGAACACAGCCTTCACCAGCTACCTGCTTAACGGAAAAACAGGGCAGTTCCGCGTCAACCAGGAGCGGGGGCGAGAACACTACCTTCACTGGTTGAGTTAGAGACGAATGCCAGATGCAGCGTAACCGGGAGCGGGTGTGGGAACACAGCCTTCACCAGCTACCTGCTTAACGGAAAGACAAGGCAGTTCAGCGCCTATCAGGAGCGGGGGCGAGAACACTGCCTTCACTGGTTGAGTTAGAGACGAATGCCAGATGCAGCGTAACCGGGAGCGGGTGCGGGAACACGGTCTTCACCGGCTACCTGCTTAACGGAAAAACGAGGCAGTTCAGCGTCTACCAGGAGCGGGGGCGAGAACACTGCCTTCACTGGTTGAGTTAGAGACGAATGCCAGATGCAGCATAACCGGGAGCGGGTGCGGGAACACAGCCTTCACCAGCTACCTGCTTAATGGAAAAACGAGGCAGTTCAGCGTCTACCAGGAGCGGGGGCGAGAACACTGCCTTCACTGGTCGAGTTAGAGACGAATGCCAGATGCAGCGTAACCGGGAGCGGGTGCGGGAACACGGCCTTCACCGGCTACCTGCTTAACGGAAAAACGAGGCAGTTCAGCGTCTACCAGGAGCGGGGGCGAGAACACTGCCTTCACTGGTTGAGTTAGAGACGAATGCCAGATGCAGCGTAACCGGGAGCGGGTGCGGGAACACAGCCTTCACCGGCTACCTGCTTAACGGAAAAGCGTGGCTGTTCAGCGTCTACCAGGAGCGGGGGAGAGAACACTGCCTTCACTGGTTGAGTT
This sequence comes from Pseudochaenichthys georgianus, assembly GCF_902827115.2. Lineage (NCBI taxonomy): Eukaryota > Metazoa > Chordata > Actinopteri > Perciformes > Channichthyidae > Pseudochaenichthys > Pseudochaenichthys georgianus. The sequence continues at coordinate 19,081,271 of NC_047524.1, forward strand.
AGAGACAAATGCCAGATGCAGCGTAACCGGGAGCCGGAACACAGCCTTCACCGGCTACCTGCTTAACGGAAAGAGTATAGAGCGGTGCTACTACTCGCCGAACAGAAAAAGGGATGTAGCTACATTCACATTACCGGCAGAGGGAGCGGGAGAGCACTGCCTTCACCTAGCTGGGTAAAATAAAGAAGCTTAACAGTACACGCAAGACGTTAGCCGAGCGGCTGCTGCTAACGATCAAGCGAGATCAAGTCAAATAACACACATGTTTAAGACCAGATAACTAGTTTCTAAAGAAGAGAACAGCACAGAGCCGTAGTTACAGCAGTAACCATGGCCAGTGTTCACACGGCATATAACCGTAGTTACAGTAGTAACTATGGCCAGTACTTACACGGCTTAGAACCGTAGTTACAGTCATAACTATGGCCAGAACTTACACAGCATAGAGCCGTAGTTACAGTAGTAACTCTGGCCAGTACTTGCACGGCTTGGAACCGTAGTTACAGTCGTAACTATGGCCAGAACTTACACAGCATAGAGCCGTAGTTACAGTAGTAACTCTGGCCAGTACTTGCATGGCTTGGAACCGTAGTTATAGTAGTAACTATGGCCAGTACTTACACGGCTTAGAACCGTAGTTACAGTAGTAACTATGGTCAGTACTTACACAGCATAGAGCCATAGTTACGGTATTGACTATGGCCAGTACTTACGGCTTAAAACCGTAGAACTACAGTAGTAACTATGGCCAGTACTTACACAGCATAGAGCCGTAGTTATGGTATTGACTATAGCCAGTACTTACACGTCTTGGAACCGTAGTTACAGTAGTAATTATGGCCAGTACTTACGGCTTAGAACCTTAGTTACAGTAGTAACTGTGGCCGGTGCCTAAAAGTGTCAGCCAAACGGCTGCCCACTAGATAATATAATATTGGGAGGATGAAATCCTCCTTAATGGCCACACATGCAGAACACACAGCACACACAGTGAAGATTGTTCTTTGCATATCGTCCTAGTGCTAGGAGTCTAGTACTAGGAGCAGTAAATACAACGATATAGCGCTACTGCAACCATACCATGCGTTTACCGGGAGCGGGAGCGAGAGCACTGCCCTCACCAGCTGAGTTAAATAATTAAGCTTAACAGTACATGCAAGGTGTTAGCCAAGCGGCTGCTGCTAACAACCAAACAACCAAGTCAGAACACAATGTTAAGACCAGATAATTAGCTTCTAATAAAGAGAATAGCCCGCATAGAACCGTAGGCCATGGTTACAGTAGTAACCGCACATTCAGAGCACACAGCACCCGCAGTGAAGATGTTCTCTGCATATCATCCTAGTGCTAGCTTTCCATACTAAATTGAATGAGGGACACAGCCAAAGCTGGGACTCAAATGCTAATGATAGCTCGGGCACAACGCCACAAGCAGAACTTTCAAAAGAGCATAAGGGCAACTTTATGGGAGAGGAAGCGGGAACACTGTCGTCACCAGAAAGTCTAAGCCAACCAAAAAATAAGACGTCAATCAGGACAACTTGGCTGGGAAAGGGTGCGGGGACACAGCCATCACCAGCAACAAGCTGACACAAACCTGTCTGTCGAGGCTCTGCACAGCGCACAGCCGGCCACAGCTCCTGGAGGACGCGTTAACGACCCGTAGCTCCGACTGTCAGTCGCGAAGCTGCACGCGGCCAGCTGCTTGCAGGGCAATCCCTCAGATCAAACGTTCAAACCTGAACACTGTAGGCTACACAAATGTAGCCACGGTACTCTCGTGCAGCGAGAAGATGAAAGGAACAGATCCTCTGACGACACCGGCTGATATAGCCGGTGTCACGTGGGTCACAGGTGACTTTGTTGTTATTGGTACTCGAGCTGCGCATGCACGCGATGGACATATCCAGTGCTTATAGCACCGCCTTTGGCGGTCAGTAGGGATGAAATAGAACCTCTCATATTCACTACTGAACACCTCACACACACACAACTGCAAATTAACCTCACACACACACTATTGAAATACTTTCACATTCACTCGTGAACACCTCACATACACAACTGAAAATTAAACCTCACACATGCAACTATAAATTAACCTCACGCACATACCACTGAAATACTCTCACATTCACAACTGAAAACCTCACACACACACTCCTGAAAAACATTTTACTGAAAGGTTCTCAGTAGGGAATGTGCATGTGTTTCACCTACATGTATGTGTGTGAGGGGGATTCTTGCTGTAACGGAAGTCATTGTAATGAAACGGAAGTACCAAACTGCTAGTGGTCTCTCTGCTAGCTCCGTTAGCCCCGTTAGCTTCATTAGCCCCAGACTGCTACAGGGGCTCAGGCTCAGCTGATACAGAGAACACAACTTTAACTCGGACGTGTTTGTAGTGTTGATGCCTGGTGGAGTATTCTTCATTGAAATATCTTATGGCTCTGCGGTTCAAACTCCATGAATGCAGTTTCTTCGGTAAGTGAAATTCAAGCACTTTATTTCTTACTGGTCTTTTTATTCAGCTAACTAGCGAGATGAAGCTACATCTGTGCTAACGATGCTATCCGTGGTATACAAGTTAAAACATAATAGAGAAGTGTAAAATATTAAGAAGGATTATACTGTAAAACAAAAGCAACCTGATCTCACCAGAATGCGTGACTCCACCAAGACTCCTTAATATGGGATTAGTTGTGTATCATAAAGATAAAGCAACACTTTCTCAGAATAAAGCAAAACTATGAGTTTAAAAGAAGAAAAAAACTGAGTCAAGGAAAATGAAATACATTTCAAAAATAAAACTACAAGTTGCAAACAAATCATTTGTGTTATCATGTAAACTATAAGTATCTTTTCTTTGTTTTAACATAGGTTTTTGTTTGCAGTTTTGTTTCTTCTTTCTTAATGATCAGACTTTTGCTCTGGCTGCAGCTCTTCTCTTTTGCGCTCCCTCATTTTTTGTTTTCGATTTTGACACAAACATCCCAGGTGGGCGGGACTTTCAGGGGTGCATATGTGATGACTTCCAAAGAGAAAAGCAAGAACACTCGGAAAAAAGTATTATTTAATTTTTTTCCGGATATCATATCACATTAACATTATATCCCAACATGCATTGTGGCTAAAACATCCAATCAACGAGCTTCAAGCTGAGGATCTTGGGTTATCTGTTCAGTGGGTTTGTGGTGTGTATCGCTCAAAATGTCCCTTATAGGCCTACGTCTGTTTCCGGTGACTTTATTTACGGCTAAAAAGCATGCTAAAAAGCCCAAGATTATAAAATTAAACGAATAAATAAAAACAAGGATAATTGTGTGTTATTGTTGAGTAAATAACAGTGTGTTATTTAGAAAAGAATAACAAATTAGAAGGAAAAAAAGATTTTCAAAAAAGATTTTCAGTATTTTGAGGCTCTAAGCCCCATTTCTTTTCCTCACGGGAAAAAAAGTCCAACATTATACGATTTTAAAATAAAAACAAATAAATAAAAAGATAAAACACTGGCATGTAATTTACGTTAGAATACATAGAATGGTTTTGAATAATAGATGAGAGTAAAATCTACGTCACTTTACAGCCCCGCCCACTTTTGGGGAAACCGACGCTGTCATTTGAACGGCGATCAAGCCTGAAGCCACAGAGATCTTCTGTTACTGTCCTTTCTTCTTAGAGGAAGTACAGAAACACGTAACTCTGGATTTGTTTTAATGTTTGAGGTGCAATAAACGACACAGCAGCTTTTTGGCATGTTAAAACTATTATTTTCTGTCTCGCTCATGAGAGTAACAGCTGAAACATCATTATTATAAGCAAGACAATAAATGGCAAAGATATGTAGAAAATAAACGTATTTAAGATACGTTCATAAGAAACATAACGTAGGAGCAAATATGTTTCTAGAAGATATGTAGAAAATAAACGTATTTAAAAGAAGAGGCCCCAAAAATAAAGATTGGTATATCAATAAATGTAGTTGATTTTGTCTTTTTAATTGTTTAAAGTAAAGTAGATACTGGTATTTAAGAGTTTTAATACAGTCTGGTTGCGGAGGAGGCACACAGGTAAGAGCACTAACTAGCTACTATCACATGTAACTAAGCTTGCCTTCAATTTATTAAAAGTATAATTAAGTAACAGCAAAAAATCCATAATTAAAATCATGCAAACATTTGAATCTTTGCTGGATCCACTGTTGAATTTACCACACATTATATATTTTAGAAACCTGAAGGCATTTTTAGATTTGTATGCAAGTATTATCCAAAAAAACTCAATAACTTAGATTATTATTGAAAGTTTTGCTGAATAGTTTCATGTTCACTTACCTTAAGCAACGTAAAACGTGCAGACCGGGAGCAACAGGAGTAGGTTAGCCTTATTTGGATCAGGCTGGAATACATCGGTTACTCCTATATTTACTTACTGTTAACTAACTAATGCTAACATAACTGTTGGCTAGAAGTACACAGCTTAGTCAACCATATTTAACTGGCCATTGTCCTCTCAGCCTGAAATATCAATCACTTCAATAAATGGTAAAACAAAAAAGGAAAGGTTCTGGCTCAATTTCGGTTTAGTTAGCTTGTTAGCTTATTGCCGCTGTGCATGTTGCTAGCGGGTTGCTAGGCCACCTCACGAGCTGCACCAGGTGATATCAGTGTTTCTCAAACGTTTTCATACCAAGGACCACTTAACCAATAAAAAAACACTCGCGGCCCACCTAACTCCACAAATATCCAAAAACACATCGTTTTTCTAGAACAGATTACAAATCGCCTGAAAATGGTACAAACAGGTGGCAACATGTGTGAAATTTAAGCTCGCTCAATTGCGGAGATATTCCTGCGAGAGTGCGGAAAACTTAAAGGTGGGGTAGGTCATTTTGGAGAAACCAGCTCGAGTGCGCTAGAATTTGAAAATGTTTGTTTTTATGATGATAAATAAAAGCTGGTTAATATGTTCTGAATTTCTGCCACTTCCTTACAGAGCCCCTCCTCCAACACACGAGCGCGTGTGTGTTGAGGACACGAGATACGTTTGTGCACAGATGGAAGGCTGACAGGGAGGTAGGCCATCCAGTTATTTTAGCCGGGCCGGCTAAAATGATTGGTCGTGCTTTTTACAGTACTACGGCTTCCACAGATGACATTTTTTGATGGATTTTTTATCAAAGCACTTAAGATATTCATTTATATCGGGATGTTAAGAGCATTCCATGGAATATAACAAAAAGTGTATCTCGAGCCGGTTTCTCAAACTTACCTCCCACCTTTAAATTAATTAATTAATTTCAAATGTGAAATGTTACCAATATACTCACGGACCACTAGGGGGCGCTCACGGACCACCAGTGGTCCGCTGACCACACTTTGAGAAGCACTGAAAGGTGGCAGCCTTGACAGGCCACTAGATATTGCTGTTGAGCAGCAATTTGTTGTTTTTTGTCCATCGTGGGACACCATATTTCTCCTGTTGTTGGTTGTTCTGGGCGCGTCCGCCATCTTGGCTCTAATGTTAACATTCACTCCATGAAAGGTAAGCAGTGTTAATTGTGGCAAATCATTTTACACATTATAACGTTAAAAACGTCCAAACATTCAATTTCTTTGACGGGTTAGTTTAAATGTTTATTTACCCGTTTGTGTATGTTTGGGAGTGAGATGTTATTGAGTCATTCCTAGCATTCGGTGCCATTTCAGCTAGGTTAATCAAAAAATAAATAACATAATTTTGCATGTTTTTTTTTATTTAATCTGAATGATGGCTTGTTAAAGTATAAGAAACATATTTTGGTCAAGCTCAGGATAGTATGTTTAAAACATTTCTTTGTTAACATCAGTTAATGTGTGTCCACCCTGTTAATGTGAAACATAGTAACAAGGTGGATGGTAACAGGGTGGACATTTTATGCTAAACTTGGCTATTGCTACATGTGTGATGATAATCAAGCTAGCACTTGGTGACAACAGAAACATATATTTGATAGATATATTCACTAAAATGAGCATAACAGGGTGGACATGTTATGCTTTACCGCAACAGTTAAGTTCTTTAAAAACGTTACAAAAAAACGTTGAAGGAAGAATGCATACACTCAGCTTCTTGAAGATGATTTTCCCACTCAAAATGTATCCTTCTTCTTGAGTCATACGAATAGTAAAGGGGCGTGTCCAGAGGGATTCAAATCAGAGTAACAGGGGGGACATTCAAACAGGGGACACACACTCTTTAAACAATACAAATGAATTAATAAAAAAGAATTACATTTGGTGAGGAATATTAGCAAAAGGGTTATACAACAGTGACAAAAATGTAGAATTTGTTTGTATTTGTTTGATTTCTTTTTTATATCTGTTACAGAAGTTGAGCAAAGATGATTGGGGACATGATTCGGCCTACTTGTGCTAAAATCAGAGTAATTATTTAGAATTTTTAATATCCTGGGTAAATAACATTGTTGTTTTATGGTAGAGGGGGATAAACATTTAAAACCAAGCTTTTAAAAAAAAAAGCATTAGACCTTTTAAATACAAAATATATGATATAATGTGTTGGGGACCTAAATGGCACCGAATGCTAGGAATTACTCGTTTATGTTTTGTCTGTTAATTTGGTTGTTTTATTGGTTAGCATGTAGCTAATGGATAATGTTTACATTCACTCCATGAAAGGTGTTTCAGAAGAGCTGCCATTGGAATAAATAAATCACCGCTCAGCGTCTCCACTACAATCCGATCTACTGTGTCCTGTTTTCCTGCCCTCTGCATAACATCCCATCACCCATAAGAAACACAACGCAGAGTCCCAGGGTGTTCAGAGAGTCTACAGGATATTTGGGTTACATAAACAAGAACACCTCCATAGACCAGACCGTCTCAGTTTGTAGACTGCTCGGTCCAGGCTCCAGCCTACGGCTGCGGTGCTGTTTCTCTATAAATCCATGCTGAATTGGACCTTCTGTTTCATTATTTTTCTTTAATGGCAACTTCCAAACAGAGTAGACGAGAATTATCGCCACCTACTGTATCACTGCAGCATCGTTCTTTGTTACTTCCGTTTCATTACAATGACTTCCGTTACAGCAAGAATCCCCCTCACACACATAGGTGAAACACATGCACATTCCCTACTGAGAACCTTTCAGTAAAATGTTTTCAGTTGCGTGTGTGTGAGGCAGAGTCCTGCACGGGTCTGATTTTCAAGACCCGCTCCCGCCCCGCCCCGCACCCGCGACGTGCAATACCGAACCCGCCCCGCTACCCGTACATATTGCCAATTTGTTCCGCAACCCGACCCGACCCGTCAGCACAACATCCGCAACCCGACCCGAACCCGCATATATATGAGCAGTGAAAACGTGCAATTATTAACACACACAGTTGCATATTTGTCTCAAAAAGCGTGGGATGTTAGTTATTTTCTCCATCTAGGATGACACCAAAAGCCTTCTAGACGTTGGATTTCGCTCTTGAGGAAGTGTTATTGAAAATGCTGTATTCTCCACTAGAGAGCTTCACCTCAGCCATTTCAAATGTGGCGCGCTCAGCAGCAGATTGATGCGCTGCAGAGGTTATGATTATGCGCGGTCCCGCGGGGAGAGGTCTGAGGATTTAAACATTAAACTAAATTATTATTATTTTAATATATTTATTATGCAACACCCGCGACCCGATCCGCATCATCTTTGTTTTACCCAGAACCGAACCCGGAATAAAAAAAATACCACCGGCAAATCACTTTTTTTGCGGGTCACCCGTCGGGTACCCGACCCGATGCAGGACTCTGGTGTGAGGTTCATTTTCAGTAGTGTGTGTGCGAGGTGTTCAGTAGTGAATGTGAGAGTATTTCAGTAGTGTGTGCCAGATGTTTACAGTAGTGTGTGTGTGAGGTGTTCAGTAGTGAATGTGAGAGTATGTCAGTAGTGTGTGTGCAAGGCCAGATGTTTTCAGTAGTGTGTGTGCGAGGTTAGTTTGAATTTTGGCTTACACGGCCCCTCATAGATCTAGCATTCAGGGATATGGAGCGTCTCTGATAAAACAATGCAACACCCTCACACAATCTTGTACACAAACTACTGCACTGTACCCAGAGCTGACTGACAATATTTATAAGGAAGTGGTGATGTTTGGTGCTGGGAGTTGTCCTCCATTAAAGCTTATGTCGTGCATCTGCAAACTGGCTGAGAGCATGACTGGCTGCCACTGCCGTCGGGCGTGTGAAACTATCAAGTGGCACATGTTTGGCTTAATCTGTTGGAAAGCTGTGGATGTTTTGAATGCCTGCTAATGACCTGTAAGCCCTCCAGACTAATTCCTTAAATGTGGGGCTCATTAAGCGATGCAATGACATATGGCTGAAGCTGTGTTTGTGTTGGAAAGTAAGTGGACGCGATTGGGCCTTTGAGCCCCTATCCAAGAACAACACAGGCCTGAATCACATCCTGCCAAGGCCTCATCCAGGCAAAACTGTTTGGATTAGAAACCTGTACAGCATGAAGGCACATCAAAGCTTCATCAATACTCTCTTTAGCCACAATTATTGCATGTGGCTTGAACTGCATGGTAAGCACACACACAGTTCACACCACACATAAAACACTTCCTCTGAAAGGTTAGAGCACTCTCTTTTGTCTTCACCTGATGCTCATTCATCTACCTACGTTAGCGGTGAGAGGCGGCAGGGCTGGGCACCCAGGCCCGGCGGTTGCCAATGAGAGGCCTGGCTTCCACTCAGCCACCACATCCATCCTGTCCGAGCTCGATGACTCAGCTTCTCAGAGGCACAGGAGTGTGGGAGGTATTCTCCTGCGCCTGGCTGCCTACGTGAAAGCAAACCCACTTATCAATCTCTAAATGGAAATTGGAAACGCTCAAAGGTGTGTGAGCTACATTTCAGTTTGTGATCTGCAGGCGCATACATGTACATCCTTAGTTAAGATGCCAAGACATTCCCTTTCTTTTTCCACAGAAACATTTACCGAAAAAATCGATCAAGCTGTTAATCAGCTCAGGCTGCTGTCATTCGTTTTGAGGCGTCAGTAAGGTTTGAATAAGATGAATGTGAGTGATTGTCACTCTCTGCAGCAAAGCGACAATCATTATTTGAGACCCAACCAGTTCTTCGCCCATGTTGTCAATGACAGGAATGCTATTATTAAAGGCAGCTTAAAATAGGACTTGATATTATTTAATAAACGGAATTAAAGACATGCAGAAATGTACACAAAAACTAGTCCCTGGATACAGCAACACAAAGCTGTAACACATGGGGCAAGATGTATCCTACTTTTCTATTAAGAACCATAACCAAAGCTGAGAGGAGAAGCGAGAATCATTCCTTATGAACCCTAGGAGTTTTTCCTAAAACAATATTTCTACATGTCAGAGTAGAAAAGGAATAGGTGTACAACAATACAATTCATGACGGCTGAATTCCTATTGCAGTGTCATAACAGTGTGACATTAATCTTATTATTAATCCCTGTACTTTTCATAGCATGACAAGTCAAAAATATCTTGTGTGAAGGCCTATAATGCATGACACTTCAATTGAAACGGGTCAAAAGCTTTTTTCATAAGAGCCTTCTTGCAAATGTTAGGTGGCGTCCTTCCTGAAGAGCTCAAGGGCTCTAGAAATTAAAGTGGTATGAGGTTTTGAGAAGGGCATCACTGTATGTCGGAGAATAGAGGTCAAAAGGTCGTTGACCTTTGGGAAGATAATGCAAGCTAATGATCTGAGAGGAGCCGTTTAAATTGAGTGTGGGGTCCCAAGAGTACAATAAGTATTCATGACACTTTATCAGACCCAGACTTCAACGCCAACACAGCATGCAACTGGAAATGTAAATAAACCTATTCAATAGGCGCATTCACACTGCGGTACTTTTCCCACAAAGGTTAATGCGAACTTAAGGGTGCGTTCACACCTGCCTTGTATAGTCCGGTTGAATCGAACCCTGGTGCGTTTAGCCGCTTGGTGCGGTTCGTTTGGGTCGGTGTGAACGCAGTCCGAGACCTCTTAAGTGAACTAAACAACCGGACTCTGGTCCGCTAAAATAGGTGGTCTCGGAGCGCTTGCTTGCGAACTCTGGAGCGGTTCATTGCTGATGTGAACGCAGTCCGCACCAAAACATAGGAAGCGCAGTATTTCACAAGAACGCGGATATCTTCAAAAATCTTTAGCGAAAGAGTCTTTCAAGACATCCGCGGTTGTTTAGTTAAAGAGTAAAGCAGAATTAAGTGTTGAACAGTGTCGTGTAAAGTAAAAATTCTCCGTCAGCTACATAAAAGTAAGAACACCTGTCGTCGGTGAAACGCCCCTCCTCTGCAGAACGTCTCTCATGGATAATGCTGCACATTATCCCCCTTATTACATGGCCACATTCTCAACAAAGTAACGACATGACTCCCAATATTAATTGAAATGCTTTTGTGGATTTAGAAAATGATTTTATTGATTTAAAAAATAGTTGTATTTAAATTGACATGCATCCGCTAAGAAAAATAGTCCGTTGTTACTGTTTGAACTAACGTAGCAACGGCAGGAACTGCTTCGATAGCGTTTTTGAGGAGCTTTTTTATTACAGATTTGAAAAAATCGTTGCTTGCTTTAAAAGTAGCACAATTCATTATGTCAAACCTTGGAAAGTATCTAGATATCCCTGCCCTAATGCCAAAGTAACTGGCAACTGAATATGTGTCGCCGTCTGACCTATGTCTAGACCGCTGCGTAAAAAGGAGGGTTTCTGCCCGTTACTTCTCCGCTGTTTTCTTGTTCGCTCTTGTCTTGTCAGTTAGTTTCAGCCAAACTGTATAAATCGAACGGAATGTGAGCGTCCTTAACAACGGTCAATAAATCCTTGACAGCGGTCTGTCTGTTCTGGATTAAAAACGTGTCACGTGTTTTGAATTGACCAATCAGAATCGAGTATTCAACAAAGCCATGTAATAATGTTTTTTAACGGACGTTGTCTGATTATAATCATATGCGCGGGCCGCTAGTGTCTGTTGACCTCCAGACTAACAGCAGCATGAGAATAACCTGCCGAAAGTGCCGATGCTCCATGGCGGAGGCTCCGCTAGAAATTGCCGGGATTTGCGTTTGTACCCCCTTAATGTCTGACCAATGGTTGAACAGCATTTCCGAGCACATGACTTGTGTTTAAAGTTTATAGTCCGTTTGAGTTTTGCCCGTGTGAACGCAAACCGAACCTTCTGAAAAATAAAACAATGTAACAAACTGTCGTCTGGTGCGCACCAGAGAGCGGACTATTAGGTGTGAATGCACCCTTAGTTCATGATCGCGTTCACACCACAAAGAGCCGGTACTAAAATTAGTTTATGCAAACCTTTTTACCCCCTCGAAAGTCCCTGCCGAGCGGCTCTTTTGTGAGAAAAGAGCTATATTTCTGATTGGCTGGGCGGATTGCAAACCACGCCCCGTAAAACTCCCAAAAAGTTTTGTGAAGCCGCCATTTTATTATCCTTGCATTAGCATTATTAGCATTAGCCCAGCGCAGAAATGCAGAGAGACTAACTTATGGCAACACAAAAGAAAACATGGGAGCGGTGGAGATCAGGAGGTGTCGGCATTCTGACGATTTCCAGCAGCTTCTACTGAAGCCTTCCGAGTAAATCGAGTCCCCAACTCCGGGGACTTCCGGTCGGGGACTTTGGGCGGCAGTATACGCCGTGAAGTGGTTTGCGGCCTGCCAGTAAACCCAAAGCAGAAGAAGAAGAAGTGACGTCAGCGGCTTCATTTGCCTAATCCACCCCCAGGGACTTTTTCCGGTGTGAACGCGATCTGTACTTAGTTCATGTGAACTAAAGAGTTTGCATGAACTAAGTTCGCATGAACCTTTGTGGGAAAAGTACCGCAGTGTGAATGCGCCTAATGATTTATCTGCTTAGTCTCAGTTTGCTGCAAAGAGACTTTTTTATCTGAAATGTTGAAGCGATCCTATTGACTGTTTTCTTCTCTCTTTATTTGTTGGTTATTTTGTTCTTGTCTAATGAGTTCAGTTATATCTTTATATTTAAGGCCAAGCTCAAAGTAAAATCGATGAACCACTCCATTGTTGTGGTTTCTATGTTGCCGTAGCAGCCGAACTGACCAGGAAGTACTAAGGCCCAATCCCAAACCACTCCCTCGACCCTACCCCTCCGTGACGGAGTGAACTCCGTCTGTAGCCACACTCGCAGCTCAACGAGGCTCCCTCCTGTCAGATGGAGGGAGTAAACACAGCAGCAAGCTTTGGGACGGCCTCCCCTCTCTCCGGCAGAAACAGGAAATGCCGTAACTGTAGGCTATGTAACAACGGTTTCAAATCAGCATCTCTTACGCCGTCTACACTACAGCGTCGACAGCGTCGAAAACTCCAATCTGCCCATTCACTTTCAATGGGGTGACGTCACGTAGCCTCGCTTTTTCGCCGAACTGAATTGTGGGTAGCAGAGCGGTCCGTCTCCGGCGTCAGAAGTTGAACAATGTTCAACTTGATTGGCTGGCGCTGGCTACTCAGAAGTCAGAAGTTGAACAATGTTCAACTTCTGACTTCTGAGTAGCCAGCGCCAGCCAATCAAATCCCGTTTCCCAAAATCTGACAGCTGAAGCCGTAGCCAATCAAACCGCGTCTAAGCTGGGAGAGATATCCCGCCGTTCATTTCTATATTTCAAAAAAAGTCGGAGGAGAAACTAACTATCGCCGTAGCAAATCACCCGGTTTTGTATGACCAGACCCTCTTCACCTACCGGGATACAAACCGGAGGAACCAAGCATGGAGGGAGGTGGCAGAGACAGTGGGTGAAACTGGTAGGTTTTCGCCTGTTTGGGGAGTTTATTTATATATATATATATTGCTCGCATAAAATCCCCGGGGTTTTTTGCTCTGTATGTCGGGGGTGGGAGATTCATGTGATTGGTTGTTGGTCGTGTTGCTTGAATAAAACCCCCAAGCTCCAGACACGCCCAGCTCCAAGCTTTTTTAGAAGCTGTAGTGTGGACGCTCCGTTAGACAAAAAGTTTAAATGAATAACTAAAAACAAACAAAGTTTTAAACCTGATGTTTATAAGCTTCTTAGTGTTTGCAACGGTCTGTAAATATACACAACTTTATAATAAAATGCACACATTTACCTTTTTCTAGACTAAACACAGGTATGATCCTAAGTTAAAAACATATGAGGTTATCATGAGGTTGTTAACATCGCAGTTTATCAGTGGATGTTTGCTGGAACTACTTGTAAACAGCTTGTTTCCTGACGGACACACACAGCGTGACTCCGGTCAGGTAGAGACCGGTCTCAAGTCAGAGCCGCTGCTGCAGACTCGCTGTTTGAGGGCTTGATAGCCCACTCCCCCTCCACACTCGTTGCTTTGGAACAGCCCTCAATATGGCGGACCCTCCGCGTGAACGCGCAAACGGAGGGGTAGGGTGTAGGGGGCGGTTTGGGAATGGGCCTAAATGAAAAGTATTGCGAGATCTCGCAAAAGTATTGCGAGATCTCGCAAAGGTTTTGCGATATCTGGCAAAACAAAAACAAAATTATTCTCCATGTCCCCTAGGGGGCTCCGTAAATGAGTGTTATTACTGCTATTTTATTTTCTTATTTTACTTTTTTGGGATATGGAAATCTTCTCTCACCTACATTGTTGTTGTGTCCTTGTTTGTGTCTCATACCTGTCGCCTACAAAAAAAAAACACATGACCTTTAACTTTTTTACTCTACATTATATTAACATTTTTGATGAAGAGATAAAGACATACATTCCAGAACTTTGTGATTTTCATTGATGGGAAACTTTCAAAAATGAGTTTTTATCTTGGTTTTATGGAAATTATAGATAGACATGCACCCCTGCGTACATTTAGAGTGAAGGGACGAGACAATCCTTGGTTTTCTGCTGAACTGTCTAGTCTCCTGCATGAGAGAAACAAGGCCTGGGCAAAGGCTAGGAAATCAGGCTCAGAGGTAGAATGGCTGCGTTTTAGGCAGCTAAGAAATAGATTCACTTCACATATCAAAAGTGCTAAATCTAAGTATTATCTGTCAGTTACCACAAATAACCTGAACAACCCTAGACAATTCTGGAAAGCCATAACAATCGATATCCACCGGTGATATCCGTAATGAGCTACCTCCGTGCCTTACCACAGCATCTGGCACTATATCGGACAGGGCTACCATGTTAAATTGTTTTAATGAGCATTTTGTGTCCTGTGGCTCTCTGTTTCATTCTGTTTCTAATTCTGCTTCTGTGAACACCACAGTCGGTGACACAGAACAATGTGGTCTGGAAAACCCTTTCAGTTTTACTCCTTTTACTGTTGATGTTGTTCGTGAAGTCTTAACCAAGCTAGATCCTAAAAAGCCGGCTGGTCCGGACAACGTAGAACCTTTCTTTTTAAAGATAGCTGCAGATTTTATTGCTCCACCTCTTACTACTCTTTTTAACCTCTCTCTCAGCACGAACAAAATCCCAAAAGTATGGAAGTCAGCGTATGTCCTGCCACTACTAAAAGGAGGGGAGGCCACCTTATTAAACAATTATAGACCCATCTCTAAATTGTCAGTTCTGGCTAAGGTTCTTGAACGCCTAGTGAGCGAACAAGTAAAGGAGTTTTTATGTACAAATGACATCCTGTCTAAACATCAATCAGGCTTCAGAAAGCAACACAGCACCATCACTGCGACAATGAAAGTGGTAAATGATATTACGAGTATTTTAGATAATAAGCAGAGTTGTGCAGCTCGATTTGTTGACCTTTCCAAAGCGTTTGACACCGTTGATCATCGCATTTTAAAGCAGAGGCTACTCAGTATTGGCATATCCAGCCATGCAGTGGGGTGGTTTGTGAACTACCTCTCTGAAAGGTCCCAATGTGTTCAGTTTGATGGGCTGTCTTCTGAGTGGTTAAACATCACTAATGGTGTACCACAAGGTTCAGTTTTAGGTCCGCTATTATTCTCTATCTATATTAATAGTTTAGGTGAAAATGTCGAAGGAGCAACCTTACATTTTTATGCGGACGATACCGTTATGTACTGTGCAGGTCCCTCGATTAACGAGGCTGTTGTTAAATTACAGGCTGTTTTTAACATTATTCAGGCTCAGCTCTCTGAGATTAAGCTTCTTTTAAATGTGGATAAAACCAAGGTAATGCTCTTTTCTAAAGCTAAAGCTAAAAATACACTGGAGACTGCTTTGGATATTGTAACTACGCAAGGAATACAACTTGAAGTGGTTACCTGTTACAAATACTTGGGTATCTGGCTTGATGATTGTCTCAAGTCATGTAAATAACCTGCTTAAAAAGCTGAGGGTTAGGCTAGGTTTCTTTTACAGAAATAAGTCCTGTTTCTCGCTTGAGGCCATGAAGGCTAGTCACTGTGACCTTTTTACCTGTGCTGGACTATGGTGATTTGATGTATATGAATGCACCTGCCAATTACCTGAGCAAGTTAGATGCTGCGTATCACAGTGCACTGAGATTTTTGACAAATTGTAAAGCACTTACGCATCACTGTACCCTGTATACCAAGGCGGTTTTGCCATCACTTACTGTACGGAGGCTCAGTCACTGGTACTTTTTCATTTACAAAGCCATGTTGGATAAACTACCATCTTATATCTGCTCCCTGATCTCTCTGCGAATTGAAAGTACTTATTGCCTGAGATCGCATGCTGTGGTTTTATTAAATGTGCCAAGTGCTAGGACTGTCTTAGGGAAGAAAGCTTTTAGATGTGCAGCTCCACTAACATGGAACAGTCTGCAAAAAGAATGGAAAATTACCAAGCTAGTACCACTACATGTTTTTAAAGCTCGGTTGGATGCTACAAAATCAGATGCTGTTGGTACCTGTACATGTGGTTAAATATGTAAATTGTAATCCCTGTACATTTTGCTCTATGATGTCCTTTTGTTGTTCTGTTGTTTATGTTTTTATGTCTTCTTGTGGAACCTACTGCTGCAGGTCTCCCTTGAAAAAGAGATCATTGATCTCAATGGCATTTTACCTGGATAAATAAAGATTTTGAATTGAATTTGAATTGAGTAGCAGCCATGTTTATATGTCGGCTTGAATATTTGAACTCTGTCAGGAAGACTATCAGGTCCTCTTATCACGCGTCCTCTGGACCTTTGCAGCGTTGTATAATTTCACCTTAAGGCTGCAGGAGTCAGCTGTGACCGTGATGAAATAATGGCGAATGACATCAATAAAAGGCAGTCCGTGTAAGCAGTTGATGTTTGTTTTATTGGCCTAAGATTGTCTGGACATAATGCAACGTCTCCGGTGCTTAACAATGTTTAGTACATTTATTTGTGACATGTGCGGCACAGAGTATAAATGGGTATACTGAATAAAAGAGAGACATGGAGTCATACGAAAAAAAGGAACATTTTACAATGAGCTCTCAGGACATTTTCTTTTCACACGTTTTTTTTTTTAGCATTATCTTGATTTAAAAATATGCCCCTTGACATGAATGGAGGACAGTAAACAAACAGAAATGTGTTATCTTATGTGACCTCTCACCCTGGCACTTTCACATTTGATTACCAAAGCGATTGTTTTCTCAGCTATAATACAATGCATACAGGATTTTTTTTACATTGAAACACCAGTTACATCTGCCATGTTCAAATATTTGACCCCATTAACAAAATATGTATAATAACAATAACAAATTTACCAACGATAAAAGCATTTGTATAATAGTCGGAGAGTCTCTTGCTATGCTTGATTGAGACTGAAAGAATCATGTGCGTCCAACAGTTTATATACACAGTGATGAAAAAATACAGACAAGACACAAGTGTTTGGGAAACACAAAAGTTATTCTGTGAGAGTGGTTGAGGCTATGATTGATAAATGAGGCTTTTCTGACAGACGCTCATCTATCATGTTGATTGGCTGGTGCAATGCTGCCTCCTCATGGCCTAAAGCACACACTGCAGACTGTGTCTTTAAAGATTCTTCAAAAAGGGACAACTTGCTCTGGAGTCCTATTGCACAATTTATCTTCCAGCGATGGAGACATATACATTTCAATTTGAAAAGTCAGTGTTTTTTCCCCCCTCTCCCACGACTGTTGGCAAAAAAGTTCAAACTACTGTACAGTGTCACATTTTAAATAAATACTCTCCGTTAACAAAATGTTGATGAGTATATTTAGCATTTATAAAACTGAAAAACATCTCCATCGACTCAAAAGGAACCACGTAATTCAGCACCAACATCTGGTGGCAACTTTGGCTGAAAAAAAGTAAACAAGCGAAAAACAAATGCCGAACAAAAGTAGCAATCGCCAGCAGGTATTAAATATTTTGTATTAAAAGGGGTTTTCAAATCCCAAACCCACTTTTTTGTTTTTTAAACGGGGGCTTTACATATATAGATAGTTTTGTTTATGTGGATATTTCTTTTTTAGAAAAACAAACATTTTCTGTCATTTTGATAAATAAAAATAGAAAACCACAGGAGTATGTTAGCATCTGCCGGGTGAGTCCTGCCTCTCCTCTTGTCACAATTTCCCTAAGTGGAAGAGAACTTGGCAAATGATAGCCACCACCCCTGCGTTGAGCACGGAGGAAATGGACATGTCTAATAATCGGCTCTCATACAGCACAAACTCTGTCTTGTTCTCCGCCACTTTGGCCATGGCCAGCAGGCCCTTAGCCGCTCGGCACATCATGTTGATGCTGGGCGGGTCCATGGGGGGCTGCCCCATGTGCAGCAGGCTGTGAGGGTTCTGCTGGTACTGCGCCATGCTGACGCCGTCCTCCAAGAAGCCTACAAAATTACCCACGCTGCCTTTCTGCATGGTGATGGCGCACGCCGCCGTGGGGTCTCCCTGTGCCAGGTGGGAGAGCAAAGCCACGGCCATCTCCCGGTACACCTGCGCCTTCCTCTGAGCGATGTAGCGCAGCAGCACGGTGAAGAGTTTCTCTTGGCGGCTGAAAGGGGGCGTGGCCAGCATGAGGTCGATGTTCCCGCCCTGTATGCTGAGCTTGCAGAGGCACTCCAGCACCAGCCTCTGGGAGGTGAGCTGGGAGTGGGCTGTTGCTGAAGGGAAGGGGTCCTGGGCTTCTGCCGAGGGGCACACCATCCAGTGGAGTAGGCCGTCCAGGATGGGGAGGCAGATGGTGTCCGGGTAGGTGGAGAGATCCAGCTGGCCCGAGATGTTGGCCAGAGTGACCATGGCGTTCTCCCTGAGCAGACCCAGACACTCCCACCACCACTCCCCCTCGCTGCTGGAGGACCCCTGCTCCTGCAGCTCGTCCCTCCGGTAGCCGGGTGGCGACCTGTTCCTCTCCGGGTGCTGGTGGTTCAGCAGGAGCAGCTTGCCCAGGAGGAGGACCAGCGCGGGGTGGCGGGACATGTCCAAATCATTCCCGGGGATGAAAGACAGGCTGCGCACGATGTTGGAGACGCAGAGGCAGCGCTTGGCCAGCGCGTCCTGCCCGGCGGAGGAGGTGGAGAGCGGAGCCTCGTCCCGGCAGCGCGGCTCGTCCTCCAGCAGGGTGATGTGGTCCTGCTCGCCGTCCTCATGCACCCTGAAAGGGTAGGAGGGCAGGGAGCGGGCGGGGTGGGCGTAGGAGAGGGCATCGACCCGAGCACACAGAACATCGTCAATTGTCGCGGTGAAATGTTTCTTTCCATCATCCTCTCTGTTTTCTTCCTCTTTGTTTGTCTTTCCCTCCGCCCTGGCAGGTGGTTCGCTCCGGGGTTCAAATTGTGTTTGAATGTGTGCTGTGGAATCCCCCCCGCCTGCCTGCCAGTGGAGCAACCCGCTGGTGAACTCGGTGATGTAGCCTAAGTGCTCAATCATGTCCTCCGTCAGCTCCTCCTTGTGGACGATCTTGATGGGGAGCCGGTCGTATTTACTGGCTTGTTTGGGTTTAGGCTCCGTCTCTGCGCTCTCCTTTTTACTCTCTACTGCTTTTCCACTCTCTGCCTCCACCTCTTTCTCTCCGTCCTCTTCCTTCTTGACGCTAACCTCTGTCTCACCGTTCACCTCGGCTGGCTCTGCAGTGTCTGGTGGAGTTTTTTCCACAATGGCCGCCGCTTTCTCCACCTCTGCTCCCGGAGCCGCGTGAGGTTCAGGTTGAGCACTAGACTCTGTTTCCTGGTCAGCGGGCGCTTCTTCTTTCTGGTCAGCAGCAGGGTCCAAAATTATTTTCTGAGCCACGGCCCTCACCTCAAACTCTTCCAGGATGCCAAAGATCTCGATCAGGTAACGGCGGAAGTACTCCACAATCAGCTCTAGGAATCCAGGCAGCTGTTCAGAAGAAAATCATGTCAGCAATTAGAGCAGAAGCAAATGTCATTCTAATTACTTTTTCATTTCAAATGGACATAATATCTCGAGTCCTTTGGCCTACATAATGATATAATGGTCTAATGAATATGTCCTCCCATCTAAATGTTATGTCTCTTCACTATATCAGTTACAGCAGGCTCTAGCAGTATAAATGAGTGATTGCGTCCTGTCAGCAGTGAGGTGTATGCCTGTGTTTTACCTGGGAGAGGTTAAAGGAGCCCACAGTGCTGTCGTCGTACAGCAGGATGTTGATGGTGTCCAGCGCCCAGGTGCTCTCCGCCAGCAGGCCGGACTTTAGAGACATCATCACGCGCCAGGCCTCCGGCGTTCCTGCGATATAAACAGTAGGATGTTCAGACAATGTCCAAACGATACAGGAAACACTGAATAGAATAGTAGTACTAAAGTACTTTTATAAAATGTACATTAGGCTGTGATATGTCTAAAAAATCCACAACATGCACAACGAGAATAAACATCCTTACCAATCCACCCACTGTCTCAGTCACTGGTTGAATGTAACTGGGTACTCTAGTATTGTATGTCAATATTTTCAAGTCAATATTGTATTTTTTGCTCTACTACGTTTATTTGACAATACTTGGATTCATAATATTAACACAACATGTGAATCAACTAACTAAGGATGATGTGTTATTATGAGCAGGCATACTATAGAATGGCAACAATATGCTTTATATGCCAATATGCCTTTACTACATAATTAATTAACTGCACGTAATGAATAACTAATTATTATTACTCTATTCTGAAATGGGCTGCATATTTAATGCGGGACTTATATATTTAAATATATTACACTGTAGTATTGCCATTGCATCTGATCACCTCGGTCAGAACAGTCATTAAATAAACAATCTCACCGGTGTCCTTGGAGGTGAGCCTGCGTCGGGGCTTGAGGAGGGGCATGGTGGCCTCCACTGATCCTGGGGGGTAGTTGAGGTCCCGCCTCAGGTTGGGGGGGTAGTGACCGAGGGGCCCCTGTGGGCCCATCATGCTCATCCCAGGCTTCGTCATCTTCATGGCTGACATGAACGGAGCCTTGCCCGGAGACATCCTGGGGTCCATGGAGCGCTGGAAGGCCCCCGGGCTGGGGGCCCTGGGCAGGTGGTTGAGCATGGAGGGAGAGTTAGAGTAAGAAGATGGCTGGCGTGAGGTCAGGGGCATCATGCCCCCCGATGATGACATGTAAGGGGACTGGCGGTGCCACTGCTCCTGTCCCGGGCGCCCCTCCATGTCCTCTCTACCCATGTAGGGGGGCATTTGTGACAGCGGCCCCTGTCTGTTGGGGTAAGGATAGCCCAGGTCTGTTCTGGAGGGCCACATGTTGGGGCCATCGGCCGCATGGTTAGGAGGTGGCCCTCCACCCATCATGCTGTGCTGGCTCTGACCTGAGGGGCCCATGCGGTCGCGGGGGTAAGGGTAGGGGAATTGTCCCTGTAAGGGTCTGTGATCGGGGCCCGAGTACCCCCCACTGTAGTGGTTGTACATGTCCGGCTGCTGGTTGGCGTACTGCATGGCGTACATGTCGCTCTCGTGTCTCTTGGGGGGTGGGCCGTACATGCCGTCCATTGGCCGTTTGTAGCCCTGCTGAAGCAAGGGGGGAGATGGTTAGTAAAAACAGGCATACTAATAGCTCCAGGAGAATCAGTGGTGGTATATATGAGATTAAGATTGACATTATCTGAGTAGCATCTTTACATGTTTTCTCAACCCTAGGTATGGCAGATATTTATGGTTAGGATTACTTCTACAATTTCAATCGAATCCTCTATATTCATTTCCAAGGAGATTTTATTTGGCTCGGTTTTTCCGTCTGTTGGTTATTTTCTCTATCAGCAGGATTACAACAAAAGCTACTGGCATGCTTTTCATCAAACTTGTAGCGGGAGGATTTATTTATATGGTAAATATCCATCTTTAGGCTGGAGTGTGATCTTAGGGCATTTCCTGTTCCAAATGGGTTTAATGTTTTGCTGGTACGTCATATATAGTGCAAAGCTTCTGTATTAACATCTTAGAGATGAGCTCTCGCTCACCTGTTGCTGTGGGTACATCCCAGATGGATGCATCCCGTATGGCATGCTGGGATACTGCTGACTGTAGCCATCGTGTCTGAAACACAACAGAGGATACATCACACGCTGGTTCAGAACATGAATCGTAAAGTTACATGAAGACTCCACAGGTGCTGACCTCTGCTGTGAAGGGTATCTGCTGGGAGAGTACATGCTGCCCTCACTGTTGGAAGGTCCCATGTTGTTCTGACTCCCAGGGGGACCCATGTTCCCCTCCATCCCCATGACATTGTCCGGTCTGAGGATCAAACAGGGAAAATGTCAGAGAAATAATAACATGCTGCAGGTTCACCGCCCTCATCTGCTGGTCTCCTCCTACCTCCTGTCGTAGCCCGGCCCGTACGGGTACTGCGAGCGCTGGCTCATGCTCAGCGCCGACGGGGGGCGACCATACATGTCCTGCATGCCTCCACTCGGCATCTGACCCGGAATGTAGGGGTCAGCTCCTGCCACTGAGAAGGAGGAGAGAACATTAGGTATTTCTGATTGTTGCATATTATCATGATTTTAGGCAATCACTGAAAAACTGCAAACATGTGTATTTTAAAATGCATGGATGTTTTTATCTGCCGACCACCAGGTGGCAGCCTTCCTCTATGAATATTTTCCATTTCCCATGATTAAATCTATTGTTCTGAGGCTGCGACTGTTGTTATGCAGCTACACATATCCACCATATTATTCATTCAGACTCCATTCTCTGCAGCCTTCAGAGGAGCCGCCATTCTTTCTGAAACTACTGTTTGTTCTGAAAACTAAATGAGTTGGTCAACACAGGTGCTTCTCAGCAGGATGGAAAGGATGAAAGGTTGAGAATGAGGAGGATGAAAAGGACGTACAAAGTAAGGATGAGACGAAGGCTAAGCTACAAGAACATCAGACGGGCCAGTGTGTTTTCGATAAAAGGCTGTGTGTGGCGTAAAAAATTGTTCTCATCTCCTTTCATAGTTCTGTTAGTGAAACACACACACACACACACACACACACACACACACACACACACACACACACACACACACACACACACACACACACACACACACACACACACACACACACACACACACACACACACACACACACACACACACACACACACACACACACACACACCCCTGTCCTGACTAGACGATGAATTAGACCGACGAGACACACCAAAGAACAATGGCTTTGGGATGCATGAGGCATTTTAAAGAGTTAAGTCATTTACATATACTCATTTAAAGTGTATTAACTTAAGACTCAGAATATTGGGGGAAATTGTGGAGAACATGGTTTGGGTAAAAGGATGTCACAGCGTGTGGTTCACTCACTCTTCCTCATCCCGGCGAAGGGGTCCTTGGTGTCGTACTGCATCCTCATCATCATGTCAGGCATGCTGAGGCCCTGCTGGTAGGGAGCTGAGGGGGGCAGGGGGGTAACACGCTTCTGGAAGGCAGGGTCGCTCACCTCCGAGAAGGGATCCTGTACGCTCACACTGCTCCTGGACAAGGGAGGAGGGGGAGGGGGGAAAAAGAAGAAGCTGTGAGGGAGGTGGAGACAACTGAAACACTGAACATATGGAATGTGTGCTTTGAAGACAAATTATTAAATGTTTTAATTGGCTATTAAGTTTACGCAATTTTTTATCAAAGTTGCTAGAGGGGTTTATCATGTTTATTTTTTAGGAAAATCATCGTTATTTTTCTTTTTCTTTAAAACTGGGAGTTAGATATTATTTGATATAGTTACAGATGCAATACTGTAGACATGTATGCAGCACCTTAAGTCACAAGGGAAGCTTATTTCAACAACGGTATATATTGTTAAGCACTGTAATCTTAAACAATGCCGATAATATAATTTATCTTTCAAATATGTTGACTAGTTGAGTTTACTAAGTTACATTCAAACTGTTGTTTATTTGTGTCATGCAATGTGCATACAGAAGGCACAATTTGTTCAGGTTTTTGTACATACTGCAAGTTCTTTTACAAAATAAAGTCAAATAATCATAGATAATAAAAAGTACTACTGTAGCGGCAGTGACTGGATGAACATAATGAGCATTAGTACCACCCTGAATTGCTCCTGTGGGCATTGTCCACAGTATTGATGTATTACATGTCTGATATATGTAATATGTAATGTAAAGCGCTTCAAGCACTTGTAAAAGCGCTAACATAAATGTAATGAATTATTATTATTATCATTAGAGCAGCGGTGGAGCATCAACAGTACTGCATTAGTGCTGTTACTGTTACAGTGGGTATGTGTGGTACCTGTTGGGGGGCAGAGGTGTGACCTGTCCCAGAGGGGTGGTGGCAGGGGTGGGGGGTTTCAGATCTCCCGCTGCCTCCGCTGTAGAGCTGCTGCCGGAGGACTGAGGCGTCTGCGGGCCTTGGAGTGAGCCGCCTGAATTCGCTGGAAGACACAAGTATCCGTTTAAATCATTATATGATTCACAGAACTCGCAACAGCAAAAAGTGAAACACATCACACCGCAAGGCTCTCAGGATATGATCTTGAGGCTTGTTTGAGTAAAGGTGGTGAGGTGCTGTGTAAGGGAGATAACTTAGGATTTAGAGCCGAAGCACTAACAGTGAGAACTGAGCTCGAAGCAAACAGCCGCCATGAGGGCAGAAAGATGAGAGACTGCTAGGAGAAGGGAAAGGAGGCAGGAGGAGAGGAGGCAGGAGGAAAGGAGGCAGGAGGAAAGAAGGCAGGAGGAGAGGACACAGCGAAGGCTTCCTCACACAGCTCTCTATTTAGAAGCGGTTTGAAGATGGGTTAGCAGGCTGGTGTATCATGGACTTGATTACGGGTTCATGTGCAGGGCTATGCTGGGGGGCACATATGCATTTAAAGATAGTATATATATATCTACCATTAGTGTATCAAAAATAAAGAAAAACATGCACACCCCTCAATTTAAGTGAGAAAGCATGTGCTTTCGGCATGCTATAACAAATACATCCCCTCACAAAGAGACTCCTACAGAGGTTACAATTGGGTTAGTGTGCTCTCTTGTTATGACACCGTATTTCTGTGGAAGTTCAGGTGACTCGTAAAGTACGAGAGTGCCGACCAATAAGAGCCTAATACACACAAAGAGCCCCCTACCAGATAAACCAAGGGATACAAATTCCCAGAAGCAGGTTAATGGAAATTGTGGAGCGTTTCAGCTAAAAGATGACAAAGACGGTGGAAGAGAGAATATGAAAGCGTCCTAATGAGCATTTAGCGTAAGAAGGCTTTCTCTGGAACAGCCTCAGTGGCCTTTCACTGCACCGCACGTTTCCACGGGAAGAAAAAGAAAAAAGGGAAGAAAGACTTAAGCTTTAAAAATTCATGCTAATTCTGAATTATTCAATGATACCCCCTGCCTCTACACCATCAGAGAGAGAGAAACAGAGAGAGAGAGGGAGAGGTGGTTTTCCCCTGACGATGAGCCGGGGTAGAAGAGAGGGCAAGGAAGGGCCGGTGAGCATTAGGGATTCTCCACTTCCTGGGATATGCCCGCACACACTCACACGAGAGAAGTGCAAACGGGTTAGCCAAGGTTAAGAGGTTTACTATTCCTCAAGAGCAGGCAAGCAGACAGACGGATGCATAACACCGAGCCGTGGGGTGACTGGAGGAGAGCGTGAACTCACGTGCCCTCTGCTCCACATTCACCGGGCAGAATGACAGAGGGGGAAAAGAGTGTGTACAAAAAAAGGAGGCTGGCCTTTGATGTGTGTGCGCACGAGAGGCTGTGTGTGTATGTGTGCGGGTGACATAATCCAGAGGGCTGGTAGTGGTTAAAGCGGGGGTGAGAAAAAAAAAAGTCAGTCAGCCGAGCGAGTTTTGTGAATGAAAGGTGACGGCGAGGTCGAGTTTGTTTACGTTCTACATTCCAGTTCTCATTAATCACTCCACACACACACACACACACACACACACACACACACACACACACACACACACACACACACACACACACACACACACACACACACACACACACACACACACACACACACACACACACACACACACACACACACACACACACACACACACCCGCACACACACACACGCACACACACGCACACACACGCTGGACAAGCTCCCTGTGTGACATCATTGGGCTGTCAGTCTATATATAGGCTGGCAGGGCGTCAGGGAGGCAGTCTGCACTTTGCAGCAGGAGAGCATGGATAGTAGATCAAGACAGAGGCGTGAAATGGAAATGGATGGGACTTCTTCTAAAGGGGTATTCATCCTTTCTCTCTGTAATTTATTTGGTCGCGTCTGAATCTAACTTCTAACTGCAATTGTTTGTGTGTTTGGTGACAGACGCCCTGGCCCATAATAGGCAAACACATTAAAGACTTTTTGACATTATATAAAAAGAGCTTCAACTGTCATTCATTTTATTCGATTGTTTGGGAAAGGAAGTGTTATAATTTATTTAGGTTACACAGGTTTTTTTATCTTATCAAAGTAATTGCTAATGTCCAGGAACATGGCAACATTGCGACACTGCATTCAGACAAGATTAACGCTTGTAAACAAGTCAACAGTATTGATGTATTATTATTCTGGATGAAGGGTGGATGCTTTCCTGTGATGTACAGTTTATTACTTCACAGCAATATAAGTCGTTCTTCGCAAAAATTAAGTTTGATTTAAAACTGCAAAAGCAGACGATTTGTCATACATTTGATTTTAATATTACATATTAATTAAATGATTGGAAGAGAAACAATATCTGTTAAAACAATACTATCTATGAAGTCGGAAAAAATCACAAAGCTAAGAAATACGGAATAATTTCATTGTTTCAATCATAGTAATAATCCCTCATCGCACAGATTATTTTGTCTCAGCTACAGTAAGTACACTCACTGGGTGTTTAACTGTGATGGATATTTGAAACAGAAAAGTATGGTAAATAATTGTACTGTTTGCCTCGGTTTATTCTTTCGATGAAGTTTAGCTAACCTGGAGGTTTATCACCCCTGACCTCTCATCTGTGGTGATTACAATGTTAGCAGAGCTATGAAACATGAGCTAAGCAACACAGATATGTAACTACCCTTCACATTTGAAATGCACGGTGTAGAATTTTTTTTTTTTTTTGGTTTTGTCTAACAGCTGTACTACATAATTAGCTGCAGGGTTTTTAACTCTGATGATGATTTAAATGCAGGTGCCGTACAAATTATGCAGCAGAACTTACTTCAATCATATGCTGCAACTAGTACTTTACAGTTTAATGCTGCATATCCAAAAGGTGGAACAAACATTGACCTTTTCATATTTCCCAATATAGACTCCATATCTGAGTCCCACGGTGCCATCAGCAGAGAGCAGAGACTCTGTGAAATTGGCCTTGGTTAGGTCTCGTTCAATAGATGAGAGAGGGCCAAATTGTAGATTATAAAGTGTTATGAGCAAAAGGGAATATGAAATAATTCACATGTGTTTATATAGCTAATGTGTACTGTATGTGTGTGTGTGTGTGTGCAAATAAAGGGAGATGCTCTTTCCCACCCACCAGGAAAAGCAATCTGCAGTGTCTCAGGCAGGTGAAGGGCTCTGATGTTCTATTTAAAAGCCAGGTTCACTTTTCTCATCTCCGCTGCAAATTAGAGACGCGACCTTACCGCTCCGCATGGCTCCAACTCTTTCCCTCTCCTCTGCTGATCCTCACGTCATAATTGTGCCGAGAGACAGGCGTGGTGTGAACAGGTAATGTACACAAACAGAACGCAGACCCTTTGTGTTACGGCGCTGCACTAAAACAGTTACATTTCCTCGAAAGCACAGTGTTCGTATTGGAGCGTACCTTTATTAAACTAAGAATCATCTCATAAGTGCTAATGATCACCGTGTTGGGTTTTAATCTGTGTTCATGTATTAATGTTGCATTCTTGTAAGATATTATTATTAATAATAATGTAGCTCACACTGGCTGGCCATGGTACTGTACGCTTGTTAAAGGGACATTGACATTTGTGTCTCAGCTCTAGCGGTTGTACGTTTTAGAGACTTTTTTTTTTTATAAAAAAGGATGTTAATTAGGTCAACTAACTTTATAACTGCCACTGCTCTATGAACTGTCTTTGTACTGTTGGAAATGGATCATTTATGTTTTTGGCTCATACTGAATCCCATCATTATTTATAGTCTGGTGATATGTACAGTAGCCGAGACAACTACTAACAATATATTTGAACATGTTCCTGCTTTATAAACATTTCGACACCCAACAATTACCTCCAAGATGCTAGCATGGCAGCCACATTCACTAAAAGGTGTCTGACTCGTTTGTTGTGTCTATGATGTACACAACACATAGTCATGAATACAGATCACTGTCGCTCTGAAGATTCCTCACACCTGTGGTTTGATCAGCAGCACCTGTTGTTTGGCTACAGACAGATGGGGGATCTGAGTGGTGAAAAAAAGGAAACAGCAATTGAGTGTGTTTTCAGGCCTTACCAGGTGAGGGGGGCTGGATCTTGACCTGCTTCCTGCTGTCCCCCCCGGCCATGCTGCTGCTGTCTGCCGGCGGCTCCTCCCCCCGCTCCATCTTACACTCGTAGGCAAACAGGAACTGGATGTACTGCTTCTTCAGCGAGCTGGCGGAGGTGCTGGATGTGCCCACGTTCAGGGTGGAGGACAGCTCGCGCCACTTCTTGTTCTTGTTTACCTGAGTGGATGAGGGTTTAGAGGAATTAAAAGACATAAATAAGTCAAATCATGTCCTTTTTCTTCATGTTTATGTATCCCTGCAGCATCAGCCAGGCTCTTGAAAAATAATGAAGTCCATGGCTGTACATTTAATGTTTTTGTACTTAATCTACATATGTGTCTGCTACTCTTACCCATACTACACATCGCTGTATGTAGACACCCATGAACACATATTTTTACTCTGGGGCTGTTATTTAAAGTTTCTCAGTTGCAACTAGCAGCAACAGTTTTTGGGAAGGCCATTTTCCTTTTCAGCACGACAAGGTCTGAGTACAACTTTTTTTCCAGGTGCAGTGTGGAATGGATTGACCAGCATGCACACAGCCCGGACCTGAACTGGAACCTTATTTCATAACACCAGTGGCTACCTCATTCATGTTATTGTGGCTGAAAGGGACACAATCCCTTCAAGTTGTGTGAAAAGCCTTCGTAGAAAAGAAGAGGCTACTGCAGCAAAATAAAATGCCCAAGGTTTTGAAATAAGATGTGTAATGTTTGCATATCTATATGCTTTTGGGTAAGAAGTGCAATGCCGTTTCCTGCTACCATCGCAACGCATATGCCATGCTGGTTTAATGCACATTGCTGATACACATTGACTGAAGGCTTATCAACTGTTTAATCTGTCTGTTATCATCGCTATGGAGGTCATGTTTTTGCCCCCCCCAAAAAAAATCAAGTGTGTTTTCTAAACGTTACCATGGCGAGGCCTCCTATCTCACGAACAGCTATGTAGAGCTTCCACAGGTCCAGGGGCTTCTTGCCCACAGTGGGAAGCTGAGCAACAGGCGTGCCCCTCTCCTCCATGAAGGTCAGGTATCGCTCCACCCAGCCCCGCCTCTCCGGCTCTACACCAAGATCAAAGAGCCGCGTGATTCGCTCCCCACTGAGAGAGGAGGAGTTGGGGTTGGGCTTCTGGTGAGAGATGCAGAAAAAAAAGTTAGCTTATGGAAATGAAAATGTTCTTAATCAGCTACGTTCATGTTGAAACACATGTGAAGCCAATGTAAAACCTGCATTATTTCCAATGGCCAGTAGGTGGTTCCATTCATCGCAGTAAGAAGTCATTACAAAGTTGTATAGAAGTCTATACAAAAACTACCCTACTTCTCACTCAAAGGTATCACCTCAGTAAATGAGTTTTTAATGAGTGTATGGGTTCAATCAATAGATTCAAGTCTTCTTTAATAAGGCTAAATGTTTATTTTGTAAATGATTGTCCCATTAGTAAGATAATACATAAACAAAGCTTGGTATGCTTCAGGGCGTAGCTACCTTGAGATTGACAGGTCGCTTAGACATTCGGCCTGTCAGTCAAAATAGATGAGTAGCAATGTGTATCTATGGCACTGAATACATTATATGTTATGTACAAGTTCCCATCAGCAAAAACACGTGGGTTTGCTATCCTGGCTCCAAAATGGTGGAATGAGCTCCCCTGACATCAGGACAGCAGAAAGCGTACACACCTTCCGGCGTAGACTGAAACTCATCTCTTTCGACTCCACCTCGAGCGATAGAACTATTAACAGAGCACTTATATACTAATAAAGGACTGGCTTATCTAAAGCCATGAGTAGCACTTGAAATGTTTTTGCTCTATGAAACCTGATGTACTTATATGATTCTGTTTTCTTCAAGTTTGTATTTTGTTGGTCGAACGCACTTATTGTAAGTCGCTTTGGATAAAAGCGTCAGCTAAATGCAATGTAATGTAATGTTAAATAGCTGTGGAGTGGTTTTGGGGTGTTTTTGTCTTAAATCTCTTTTACAGCATGTTTTCAGTTGATGAACGTTAACTATTTTTCAGCGTTCGATTGTACGAAGAGACAGAAAAACATTTGGGTGCTTTTCCAGTAAATGACATCCTATTTTGTTTTAAGCATGTACCACTGTCTCCAAAACATATTGATGACGTCACGGTGGCTTCGTTGACTTCTCATGTGCGGTGTATGGCTGTCTCCTATTGCAGTTTTCTGCTTTAACAACAACTCACTCTCCCCACAAGGATCATCAAAGTTTAATCCCATATTTACAAATTCTGAAGTAGGCCCTTGGTTCAATGACCAAGCAAAACAAATCCTAAATCTTTAGAGCATTGTGTTAAGTAAGCAGCTTGTGTTTACTTCCAAGTTCATTCACAGCACATTTATGTCCCTCAAGTTCAAATTGGTGGACAAAGTGTAATCTTACCAAGACATGTCTGGCTTCAGTCCAGGTTTAAAAATACTTCTGTAGTCCAAGAACCAGCATTTGATCATGTAATTAAACAATAATCCTTCAGTCATAAATCAATCAATCAAACTAACAGCTTATACTGACATTATTGTCAATAAAGGGAATTTAAATCATTAATTCGCTTGGTTTGGTTTCTGTGTCAATATGTTCATGTCATTCCTTTACTTATCCAGTAAGTACACACACCCGTCCAGCCAATAGTGATTGAGCCTTTAGTACTTACGGGGCTGGAGGGGTTTTTGAGGGGCCAGGGGGGGCTGCTGATGCTGTCGCTGTCGTCTCCGTGGTAGGAGGACAGGCTGGCTGGGCTGGGGGAGAGGGGGGAGGGCACGGGCAGTGCACCCCCTGGCGTGGTGGGCTGCGACACACACTGCTGGGAGCTGCTGCTGTTAGTGTTGCTGTAGCTGTCCTGTAGCTGCTGGTGGGGGGGGGGGGGGGGAGGAAGAGGACTACAAGTTAATTTCAATAAAAGAATCACTGTTTCCTTCCACACACCTCCTCACTATCAGTATAACACAATGGTAGGATCCTCTACTCTCACAACAACAGTGCGGGCAGACTATGAGTTTTCAGCAGAAGATAGAACACAATGAGTCGATGTGTGTGTGCAAGGAAACTGAGACGTGTGTGTTTGAGTTGTAATGCAAGTTCATAATGTGTGTCAAGCAATTCTTCAGGTACTTCAATTCCACTTCAGTATTAAGATTTTATGTTATATTCGAATCTCTCTACATTTGTGAGCGAAATAATTGCATTTTCGTCCATTACATTTATGTGTCAGCTATAGTCACGATAAACAGTCGGAATATGCTCCTAAAGCTTTATAAACAAATGATATACCATTTATAAATACTGTATAAATCATTTGAACCGGCTTAGTACATGTAGCTCTCCAGGTAAATGTAGGTGAGTTCAAAATACATGGTTTTCCGGTAGTCATATTAAACAACTTTTTAGATTGAATTGTTTATTTTCTGATATAACAAGAAAAAGCTGACATTCTGTAATTTTCATTGAAAAAATATGTATTCTCCTCGTAGCTGTTTTCTGCTTATCTCCTACCCTTCTGAAAAGAGCCCAATCTTCCCTGATTGGTCAGCATTTTTGGGTTTAGCTGTCAATCAACGCAGATGCACATCTAGCTTTTGGCGCAAGTACCTTCAAACTACTGAAATAAAGCCAGGGGGACAGTAGTGTGTGTGAGGAACCTGCATTCTGCCATTGTGTCTTTTCAACATGCATACATGCAGACCAGCATGTATTCATCTATTTATTCCATATTCCATACATGTGTGTGTGTGTGACAATCCATGTTAGTTCCCATCAGTGTATGTGAGTGTGAGTCTTGTCCTTCAGTTCATGTGTACATTAGCCAGTGTGTGTGTGTGTGTGAGAAAGAGACTGCAAAAAAAGGAACAACAGCTTGACAAGTGCTTCTGTTCTGTGTACAAAATGCTCATGTCAGCAAAACCTTATCTTTTTCCCTTTACCCCCCCCCCCCCCCCTCTCTTTCTCACTCTCTTGGCAGACAGATCATCTCTTTTGGGAGCACTGGGGGTCTTTCTGTCTGCTCTGACTGCCTTAAATAATTCAAAAGGCCATACTACCGTAATCAGCAAAAGAAAAGACAGGGATTTGGAGGGAAAAGACGTGTATTGGATGTGATGGAGGCGTGTGAGTGTGTTTGTGCACGTCTGTGTGAGTGTGTGGCTGAGGGAGAGAGAGAGAGAAAGGGGTTGTTAAGCAAAAACAAGAGGAGGGGGAAGAGAAGAGCAAAGAGCAGAGTTCTGTTGTTGCTGAGCTGAGCCAAGCCGAGCTGCAAAATGAGAAGTCAGCATTGTGTATTGGGACGTGTGTGTGTGTGTGTGTGTGTGTGTGTGTGTGTGTGTGTGTGTGTGTGTGTGTGTGTGTGTGTGTGTGTGTGTGTGTGTGTGGCACTGAGGAAGTAGCGTTACGAGAAGGATGGTGTACATGTGCTTGTGTGTCTTACTGGAAAGGCCAGTCTGTGGCTTCTTGTCTTTTCGTTATATAAAATAAATTAACAAATATGCCTGTGTGTGTGAGTGTTTTTTTTTTGCAGCTCGGGCTGCCAAAACATCAGTAAGGAGAGAGTGCTGGGGGCTAAAACAAAGCGAGGAAAACATCAGGAATGGTAAATGTTAAACAAATCATTAGATATGGCGAGAAAACAAGAGAGAAACATCCCACTGTGCTGAGGCAGCATATGCTGATCAGATTTGCTTTGCTTCATTAGGGGAGAAAGATCAAAAAACACAACAAAACAAAAATAAAAACGAGAGGGAGTAAGGGAATTGCAGAAAAAAGATTGCAAGACGATAAAAGTCAACTGTGTACCTTTGGTTTGTGAGGCTCGTTGGCGGGAACGCTGTCGTCTTTTACGTCCGCCTTCGCTTTCACATCAGGGCTCATCATCCCGTCTCCCGACATTCCCATGTCTCCTTCACGAAGAATAAGGAGACATTTAATTGAACAAACAATTGAAAGGATATTTCACAAGCAAAAACAGCTGAGATATATAATCAAAGCATCTATGGGCAGGCAACATTTGTTGGAATGAAGATGTTTACTTAGATTCAACAGATTTAAGATCCTACAATGACCGTGGCTTCTTCCTGTGTGCTGAAATCTGCATGATAATAGTTCGTATAATGTCAAAGGCAGAGTTGGACAATGTAAAATGGTTTAAATTATATGTAATTATCCTCTTTCTTTCAGTAGTCTCCAGGGGCCTCTAAAGTCTGTCCAGCATTTGTCTCAAAGGGACAATTGTAAAAGAAACATGTAAAAATACTTCTGTTTAGAGAAGACATAGAGAAAGAGGTAAGACTCCACTTAAAGCCAGCCAGCGCACTCCTACCTTGCTGGCTGCACATCCTCAGATTTGGGAGAATTCATTTGGGATGTTGTCAAATATTCAAAGTGGCAACAGAATGGGAAGGTTAGCATTCGAGAGATGTTGTCTGACGAGAACACTTGTTTCTGTTTTCAAAGACATTTGTGTACAAGGTTTCTAATTGAAGAAGAGCAGAGGCCCTTAAAGACTCCTTTCCGCCGTGCCAGCTGCACATTTTTCTTATCAACAGAAAGAAGAGATCCTTGAATACAAGGCTCTGCCTCTTTATTTTTCCCTTTCGGCGGCACGGCGGGAAAACTAATGGCTTTTTACCGCGCCCAGGGGCAAACCAGATGAGTTTTGAGGAACCTTGGCACTGTAATTCGTTTGAAGTTTTTCCAAATGTCACGCATTCTGATATTCGGTTCTAAATAAAAGGCGCCACTGTGAGGCGCGTTTAGCAACAATGCAGCGGGGTGAAGGGCTGTAAGACAGAGTGATGCACCACATTAATCTTTGCTCACTGGTGGGCCAACTCGACAGGAGCTCTGAGAAAGTTACTCTCTTGATTTCTTAGCCTTTTACTCTCTTTCACCCCTTTTAGTTCTCTCGCTTTCTACTTCTGCTCGGAATGTAAACAATCCTGAGCGAGTTCAGCGTACATTCAACATACACACATAGGTCAAACTGCAGAAGATCAGAGTACCCTTTCACATCGACTCACACGGCTGTGCCTGTTTTTTTCTATTTATCAACATGTATTCTGTACATTGTAATGTAAGATAAGTACAGTAAGTCAACATGGGGTCAAATATGTGTGTGTTGATGGAGGGATGTAGGAGGCTGACAGCTGTATGAACAGACTTGGCTAGGAAGGGGAAATCCTTCTACGTCTTTGTCCTGGAGGACAAACCCACATTTCTAGACCCCCCGGCCTTGAAAAAAAGGAGTTTCATTCAGAGTGTAAAAATGCCTCTGCTTTTACTGCTGGCAATCCTGGCTTACATTCATGCTGTATTGAGGGAATTTAGCAAACCAAAAATAATGTCATCTTGAAAAGGATTTCTTATGCTTCTTATGCGAAACCGGTAAAAATAGCAATATACTTTCAAGATTTGTATTTATTGTTGATATAAAATATTCAACAAACTGTTTTTTGTGTATATAGTATAACTATATAAAAAACTTTATAAGCTGTCTGATCAAATGTTCGGCAGCTCCAGACAAACTATTCTTTTGATAGTAAAGGTTGCTGACCCCTGCCCTAGGACACATGGACCATAACTCTGTTTGTTAGCATTGAGCTAGTATACCTGAAGGTGGCATGTTGTATGCTGGAGCTTGTGCGTTGCCCATGGCGGAGCTGTTGTTCCCCGTTGGCTGGCTGTAGGGCACAGTGGTAGCCATGGTGCTGGCCTGGCTGATGCCCTGGCCCTGATAGCTGCCCTGCCTACCACGGAAAGAGAGGAGAGATGTTAGTGGAATTGGGAGAGACAGATCCAGTTTGGATTCACAATGTAATGACAGGCTGTGGAGAGATAAGTGGGTCACAGTGAAAGCTGCAGAAGAACAGAAGTCACAGAATCGTACGAAGATGATGATAGTTGGCAGTCTAGCGCTGCCATGCTTAGTGTTGTAGTAAAAACCGAGCAGCATGTATGTCTGAAAGTCAGAATGAAAGCACAGAAAAGCACATATCCCTGATCAAACAAACACCTCCTTCAACAGATTGAAGATGAGCATGCGGCATCAGAAACGAAAAAAACTCTCCGATCCTCTATTTGCTATTTTTTCTTCTATAAATCCCCCTCCCCTCCCTTTCCCCCCCCCCCCCTCCCTCCCTCTCTCCCACAAGTCATAATTTAACTAATTAAGGTGTGCTTTTGGAGAGGATCATGTTATTTGTTGCCATAGTGACGGAAGAAGTCAATCTCCCTCCCTCAGCCTCCCTTCCCTCTCTCTGTCTCTCAGGTGTCGCAAGTGACATCAGTGGGGCTTATCTTCAACCTGCTGAACGCTATCACGTGTGTGTGTGTGTGTGTGTGTGTGTGTGTGTGTGTGTGTGTGTGTGTGTGTGTGTGTGTGTCAGAGTGTGTGTGATTGAAGGCAACGTCTATCATTGCATGCCAGGCAGGCCAAAGCCAGTGACACAGGGACTGAAAGGGAACACCGTGTTTGGAACAATTTGGTCTATCTCCTGCTAACTCAAGATTATCTCCTGGACAACCACATAAAAAAGGATTTGGAGAGAAGGAGGATAGAGACGCAGAGAGAAAATGTGAGACGAAGAGAGAGAAAAGCCTAAAAGAATGAATGAACAAGAGATGACAGGTGGAAGACTGAGAATTAAATTAGAAAAGAAAGCAGGCAGAGGAGGGTTGAGAAGGGGAAGACAAATGAGGGAATAGTTGTTATGGTAAAGGAATACATTAAGGAAGAAAGCAGGTAGGCAGGAAGACATCCTTGGGACGGTGTCGGGCGATGACAGATCACAAGGAGGAGTTTTTGGCCCGAAATGCAAGTTTTATGCAGACCGAAATAAAAAATCTATTGGGATTTATGTCAGTCAATTCCCTCCTAACTGGCATCTTTCTCTCTTTCACTCACTCACACAGACACATAGTGTAATACCTCGTGTTGGAACCGATACACATAGCCTAAGAGGAGGGATTGGCTTGGTAAACCTCCCCATAATCTCATCTCACAGATGTAATTAGTCATATAGCACGGCTGATGATACATATGTAATCCCTCTATGGGGGCCGAGGTGCACAGGGGAGCTCCATGGCAAAGAGACAAGCTCACACCAAATCCACGCTTATCTGGCCCCATTTCCCTATAACGGGGGGGGGGGGGAATTGAGACTCCTTCCTTGCTGCCTACGTGTTCCCTAAAAAGCTTTCTGTGAGTCAAGACACGGAAATAAATGTACCTTTTGATCGTTGCAATTTCTCTCTCAAGTGAAAATGTACGCTGCATGCAGACTCCCACAAAACAGAGCGCAGATAAGCCAGCCAGGAAAATAAGTTGCTAAAATGCCCTCGAACCTAATGTATCCATACTGTACTGTAAAAACGCCCCTCACCCACCTTGAGCGATATATGCAAAAGCTCTCATGTGAATGGTGAAATATCCAAATCAACAACAACAACAACAGTGGTTGGAGGTTTTCAACTGTGGCGCTCTCCCATTATGACTAATTCATGTCATAAAAAAGCCCATTAGAAAGCACTTGATGGAGGCATTGCACAGCGTTTAATCACACTTAATATATGCATGTGCCGCTTTCGGGGAGGGGGGGGGAGAAAAAAAACGGCATAGCATATTCATCTTGCTCTCAGGCACCTTTGTGCCGGGAAAAAAAAACCCATCCTGTTGCCGCAGAGAAAGAAAGAGCAAAGGAAGATAGAGGAGAGATGGATATAAAGGGAGAGGAAGAAAAGAAGAAGGGAGCTGGAGAGAGAAGGAGGGATGGAAATGAAGGCAAGAAGAAGCCTGAGTAGTGTGTGTATGAGTCCCTGGTGGACCGAGGGGGGGCGTATCTGCAGCTCAGGGCCCCAGAGCTGGAGGTAATCGCTGTTCCATGAGACTGAGCCGAGGGAACACACTCTCACTGAGAAACATCTTCCTAGCCCCATCAGGCCAGCGCACTCTCAGTTTGTTGTCAAGGAGTGGCCTGAGGAGAGAGAGAGAGAGAGAGAGAGAGAGAGAGAGAGAGAGAGAGAGAGAGAGAGAGAGAGAGAGAGAGACAGGGAGAGAGAGACAGGGAGGCGCTTCTTTCTCTGAGTTTTTTATTTTTCCTTAAGAAAAGTTAGTGTGAGAGTTTTGACACCACATTACAGAGAAGATGTATACAAACATTCTGCTTTGGTGTTCGATCTTTTGTTCGGCCTGTCCAGACACCATTAGGGCAGAAAAGCCTTCAACTCACACGGTTGAAATAAAAACCTTTTAAATACGTTCATAGAAACAAAAAACTGTTGCCTTCTCACCACGCACGCACGCACGCACGCACGCACGCACGCACGCACGCACGCACGCACGCACCCACACACACACACACACACACACACACACACACACACACACACACACACACACACACACACACACACACACACACACACACACACACACACACACACACACACACACACACACACACACACACACACACACACACACACACACACACACACACACACACACCTATCTCCTTTTGCTATTCCACATGTGTGAAGGGCATCAGAGAAGGCCGTGTGGGCAGTGTGTGTGTGTGTGTGTCGGTGTCTGAGCGTGTCCTTGTGTTCATGCGCAGGGTGGGCGCTGTTGCCAAGGGGATGCCATGGTTACGAGGTGCCAGCCAACCAGCTGACGGTGTCTCTCTAGAAGTGGCAGCGCCTTTGTCCTTCATTCGTGGTGACAGGCCGCGCTGATGCCACCCAGCGCTGCTAACTGGACGAGACAGCAGAAGCGCTGGGACTGCAGGAGTGTGTGTGAGTGTGTGTGAGTGTGTGTGAGCGTCCCTGCCAATCGATCCCTCCGCTTTGTGTGTGTGAGTGTGTAGAGTGTGTGTAAGAAAGTGAGAGAAAAGAGAGCCAGAGAGAGGCTGCTGGATGGAAGGATGGAGTGGATCGGCTGGAGGCCATGAATTATATATGGACCCAATCTGTTCTTAAGGCAGCTTGGGCTCATAGCTCCTCCAAACTCCTGACTCAAATCACCACACACACACCCTCACACACACGTACAAAAATGGAGGGGCGGCAGAATAAACCCCCCACAAAAAATAAAAGGACAGCTTTTAACATATTAAATCCAGAGAAAAGCTACTCCCTCCGTCCCGAACATCAAACAGCTCAGGATGGATAGAGGAGAAGCCATTTATTTTGCCATCTAATGAAAGCAGAGCGCGCCGCAACACTGCCAAGACTGCGAGCGACAAAGCACCACAGGCAGCATCCCTCGTTCTTGACATTCAAGCATTGCTCTTATTTATTTAGCAAATGTACTTACTAAGGAGGTCAGAAATGAATTATTTGGCGAGGATTTGCCTGGGAGCAGTCTCCTTTCCTCTCTTCTCCCCTCTTCCAACATTTTTTCCCCTTCAATTTCCCTTTGATTTACGACTTTTCTTTCGGAGCTCTTCTTCTTCTTCTTCTTCTACTAAGTGCTTATTTTTTCCGACAGAGCCCGTTCCTATAGCTCCAGGAACTTTGTGTAGAGTGTCGCCGGCAGCGCTGGAAAGTCATTTGAAAAGCCAATTCTGTCCTCAGAAGCTGCTGCCAAGAAAAGCTTATACCTTTTAATACTTCCTGTTCTCTTCTCTTTTCCAAAAAAATTAAAAATCCCTAACATCAATCCACAGCCCCGGAAAAATGTTGTACCGTACCTTTCTTCAAAAGCAAACTTGTACCTCCTCCACACTGACAGGGTTTGACACCGTCCGTGTTGTTTGTGCATAACATGCCTGAGTCTTTACAATGCAATTCATCATACTGACAACCGGCAGCAAGGGAAGCAACTTTCCATACAACCAATGCTATTTCCCACAGTCATATTTTCATTTCAGGAAACCACTATACTGTAGAATACATTTTTTTAAATATTAAAATAACTGCCATCAATATAATCTAGATTAGCAGGTATTTTAGTGTCCGCTATTTGACACATTTAACTTAAGCAACAGGGTTCTTTTGTACGTTTCCTAAACTCTAGACCCTGTTTCCCCTCAACCACCAATCAACTTGATTCACCGATAAAAGTGGGACATTTGTTTCTGATTCCAGTTGGAGGTTGGAGGCCTCCAGGGAAGAAAACACTCATGCCAGACTTTATGAAGATTTAATCACGACCTACGCCTGCAGCCATGGGATACCAGAAGTGGCCCTCCTCTGCTCATTTAGCATTCTTTTCACTCAGCGTAATGAAGCTGGAGTGTGTCTACTAATGTGTGAGGGTGTGTGTGAATCAGGGGAGGTTTGATATTGGGTATGAGAGGTGGAAATGTAAAGGGTTTATTGGTGGGAATGTAGTGAGGAACATTCAAGAAGAGAAGAAGAAGAGACCATCCAATGACATCACCCTCTAACTAGCCCCATGATATGGAGGCTAGGCAGCGCGGTGGCTGTGGCAGTTCACTCTGGGTTGGTGGATCAAAGAGTGAAGCGAGACATGTGCTACGACTAACAACTTGTTTCTCAGGCGGAGAGCAACTAGGTCTGAATGTTTCAGAATGTTGCGCTGAGATCTGGAGAGCAAACGGGGAACTGGAGCCTATAACTGCAGGTTTCTCGGAGGCCAATTTTCCCTTGATCTCCGTCAGATGTTCTAAAGTGGGATCTGAAGAAGAAAAACATAACAAGGCCGTGCTGGAGACAACGGAGAACAAAAAGCAAATTGGGAGGAAGAAAGACTGAGGGAGATAAAACAGTCTGGGTAGGAGCTGCACAGAGGGCGATACAGTTGGGAGAGTTGGTAAAAAGAGTGAAACAGGTGGGAGGAGAGAACAGAAACAGACGGGGACGGATGAAAGAGGGAGAATGAGCGATAGCAGGCAAGGAAAACTCTAAGCAGGAGACTGGCTGCACGGAAACGGGTGTGTTCTCCAAAGATGCCCATCTTAACAAACATTTAGGTTGTTTTTTTTAAATCTTAAAATCAGTCAAAGCTACAACTAATTCATAATTGCTTTAAATAAATATTATGAATAAAGAAGACAGCTGCTTTATGACAATTACATTTTTTGTAACACTGATTTGCTTTGAAAACTACAGTCTCACCTATAGTTTGCAAACATTTTTTTTAAACAAGCGAGATACCAGTCTTTTGTTGTTCTAAGCCGTTTCTGTTCAATTTCGTTCCAGTGCAAGGCGAAGTAATGCCTTGTTTTGAATGAATACGATGGCAATTTGGAAGTTTGCAAGTGCAGCCATCGCAGCCAAACAGAAAAAAGAGATTTCCGACATCAAATCGAAAGTAAAAGTCATCATAGCACTGGACTTTTTGCTTCAAATGTGAACTTTGCAGTGCAGTAAAAACACAACACATTATTGACACCGATAAAAGGCAAGAAACACAGGGATGTTTTCACAGTCGATGGTAGATCAGAAGGGATCACTGAGAAGAGAAATGAGTGAAGACACACACACTTTGCAGACAGATATGTAAACAAACAGAGTGGCACAGAGAGCCCTTTCCTCCGGCAGCGCCACAGCCAGCGTGCAACACCTTGCTGAATGTGAGGAGAGACTGACAACCAGTCTGATTGGTCCCAGCAGTGGGGATCATGTCATGCCACTTCTTATTGACAGACCGGCCGTCTCCTAATGGCTCGGCCAGCATTTGCATTGCTGTGTGTGACTGTGTGTGTGTGTTGGGCCCTGCTGACGCACGTAATTAATCACACATACTGCCAGCCTCCCCACAAAATGCCAACACAGTGCACATGACAATCTAAAACTCAGTGAGTGTGTCCGTGTGTGTGTCCGTGCATCATGCTGCCTGCGCTCACTTGTTGCCATGACTAAGACGCGCTGATGATGATAATGATGACTACAGTCATGATGCTGAAGGTGATGATGGCAATTACAATGATCGCATGATGACTCCTCTTGTTTTGTTTTCAGAGGGAGCTTGTGAGAAGTATCATCACGATCACTTTCAGTTCTGTTTTGCATGAGACATTTCCATAACACATTCATGAAGACAGTTTATTTTGAAAAGGATAGGTTGGATGTTTTAAAGTGGGGTTGAATGATGTGCTTACCCGTAGTCAGTGTAATACCTACAGTAGATGGCAGTTGGCAGTTTTGAAAAACATAAGTACTGAAAGCAAATGAATGAACTGTTGTGGACGTGGGCACCACAACTTATATTAGACGATCAATATCAGTGTACGCTATATTTCGAATATTATCACAGCATTACTTGCCATAACACGACCCTTTAGATCAGGGGTGTCAAATTCAATGTCATCACGGGCCACATCAGCATTATGGTTGCACTCAAAGGGCCGGTTGTAACTTTAAGACTATATAAAAATACATATATAAATATTTTATATATTTAAAATAATGTATTATATTACTTTATTGCCTCTGCATTGGATTATTATCGGATAGGGTAAAAGCTTCATAGATAACTACGTCTGAAAGAAGAAGTCTAGGGCAAATAAGTGCAAGTCTCTTCAGTGAGAATGTCACAAAATTATTTAAAAAGAAAAGCCAAATTCTGAGAAAAAGTTAGTTAAAAAAAAAAAAATATCTAATGTAAGATGCATTGTGGGACATGTAGTTTATGGACATTGTGCATCTGTAAATCGGCCTGTAACCGTATAATAAACATATTACATTCTTTCAGAGCTCTTGCGGGCCACATGAAATGAAGTCGCGGGCCGGATTTGGCCCCCGGGCCTTGAGTTTGCCACCCCTGCTTTAGATGTTTCACTAAAGCTAACAGAACCCACTAGAATAATACAGTACTTTTTTTCTTCTCGACTGGCTAGTTTGTATGTGTTTTTGTGTGACTTTGATTAGTTTTGATTCAACAAAATCAAATATTAACCCAAACAAACTTTCGTATCGAGGCAAAAGTAGACCAGCATCTACCATATTCTGTAAGATAAAGTTACTGTCTTTTTCAGTGGGGTCGTGTTGCTTCAGCAGGGAAGACGGCTTCAGTTTGGATCAAAGGGATGTCTCCTGGCGAGGTAATGCGGTGAACAATAACAGCAGTACATGCTTTGCTGCCGTGGTGGTCATCCTGTCTGTGACTCAAACGTGTTGGTGCTGACCACAATCTACGTAATACACTGATACAGTACCTCATACAA
This sequence comes from Pseudochaenichthys georgianus, assembly GCF_902827115.2. Lineage (NCBI taxonomy): Eukaryota > Metazoa > Chordata > Actinopteri > Perciformes > Channichthyidae > Pseudochaenichthys > Pseudochaenichthys georgianus. Next base: position 19,123,357 of record NC_047524.1, read on the forward strand.
GCATATCCTTACTGTCCCTTTAAAGGCATGCACACACACATCACGATGGGGGTGTACCTACCTATGGTGCTGTGAATGTGAGGGTGGCAGGATGGGTGGATGGTGAGGTCTGAGTGGAGGGGAAGGTGGTGGACAGGTGGAGGTGGGGTAGGGTGCAGGCCAGTGGGTGGAGGTGGCATGACGTGGCTGCATCTGGGCTTGGGACCTCGCATAAGGAGGCCGCCTGAAGACCGGCACCAACAGACCCCCAACAAAAACAAAAACTTCATTGCTAGCTCACAGTCTCCAGTTGGAGTCATGCGTCATGAGAAATAGGAATGAACATTGACAAATGTTCACTCGCCACTACAGCATGCAGAATGCTGGCACCCATGATGCATTGTTAGACGAACCCCCGCACTGATAGGAAGAAGCGCAGAAATCCACACTTCCTCTCAGAAGACGGCCATGTTTCCACTAGATCCCCCGGCAGGGTTCAGCAACATTTTACTGCCCACACAATCCCACAACAGCCCTGGTCTCGGATGCTGCACACACGCTTACATTTAAAATTCCAACACTGATGGAAACATAATATTAACTCATATGCTGTTAAAGCATCAAAGTGCTATGTGTTTGTGATAAGGTGCTATGTGTCACCTCGGTCTCTGGTGTTTTCACAGTTAAATCTGTGGTTTGCTTTTCCTTCTTTTATGTTTTGACAGTGCTGTATTCAACCCATACAGTCGGCTCACAGGCCAATATCTCTACAACAAATGGCACTTGGTGTATAGTGCCAGCTATCAAAATGTCAGGCACTTTATGAGATGTGTGAAAATAGGGATGGCTCGGCAAATGGCTCACAGAAGCGTGGAACCCCAGAGAACGACTCATGCCTTCACGTCTGAAAAGACTCATGGAAGAAAAAGACAAAGTGTGTGGCACAGAAAGTCTCTGGTGCTTTTCAGCCCTCCTCCCCACACACGACCGTGCAGAGAGAGTGATGTGATGTAAGATAGAGAAGAGATGCTTACCAGCCCCTATTCAAGCATACCAATATTGCTTTTCAATTGATGTACAATAGTAGTTAAGGTTAAGACGATCACTAGTTGTTTTTATTCTTTAACTGTGGTCCCCATTGAGGTACAAAATGTATTTTCTATGTGCCATGTGTCTTCAATACAAATAAAAACACTATTTCTAAAATAGGCTCAGCCCTACAGAAGAATTTGAGCCTTTTATTTTTGAAAGCGATGTAATAATAATATTGAATCTATTCTTCTGTCTTTTGCCAAGATCAATTGTAGGACCTAATAGCATAGGAGCAATTGCAATGAATGATATGAACATATACAGACACTTACACTATGGCTGTTACAACATCAGACTCTCGATTATTGTGGCCGGAATAATGTGTTAAAAAAATATCATGATATCTTTAGCAAATTTTTAAGAAAAATAAATAATGCAATATGTAAAAGTCACAAACACACACACTTGGGTGAAAACTTACAGCCATAAAGAAACACATGTTAATCTACACAACTCAGAGACAGTGAGCCCCTGGGTGCTTGCTCTCACCTGTTGTGTGTCGAGTTGGCAGATCCCGGCATGGCAGCTGCTGCTGCCTCCTGGGCCTTGCGGTTAGAGCTACCCAAAGAGGGAGGGCCCATCCCGGGCCCAGCTGGCTGGGGCATGCCGGGGGAGCTGGGGGCCATGGGTGGGTACACCCTGTTCTGGCTGCCTGCGCCATGGCTGCGTCCCACAGGTATGGGCTGGCCGGGCCCCTGGCCGTGCATGGGGCTGCTAGCATTCATTCCCAGACTGTTGGTCATGCCGGGGCCGGGGCCGCTGTAGCCGGTACTGGCAGGCCCACTGTAGTTGGAGGAGCGAGGGTAGTTACCTGGAAGAAGACAACATATGAATGAGCCTTACATCTTTGGAAAAGTAGCTAGTCCACAGACAAAGTCACTGAAAAAGGTAAGACATGGCTGCTGGAAACTTGAGACATTTCACTGAAGTGAAATTGATAGATTGCTTATAAAAATGATGACACAAAATTGGTCCTGTGTTTTCTTTTCATTCAGGAAAAATTGAGTTCATCAATACACCTATACCTACAGTGATGCATACAACAATTTCATCAATCAATAACATCATTTGGTGGGAGATAAAAAAGGAGGAATGTGACGTGCAAAACCAAATTCTGATTCATAACCTTTTTAACCTCCAGCAGAGGCCAGAAAGACGAAATGGGGTGAGGGGTGGTGACATTTTCCTCCGTTGCAGGTTTCTGGATTGCCCAGGGAACAATTGTCAAGCTTAAGACTGACTTTGTGAAACACTTGAGAGGAGCTCTAATCTGCAGTAAATGCTTTTTTTGCTGCCCTGGAGGGCCACACGGATGCGCTGCCAGGAGCTTTCCTAAGGCACACTTAAACCCCTCCATTTTGGCTCTAAAAGCCGCGCTCGACTCCAACACCAGCTGCAATAAGAGCCGTAAGAGAATCACCATGCTGTCAAAAACAACATGTACATACATTTAGGCACACTAAAACACACCTAGTGCACATGTGAGTGCAGCACACTCCTACACACGGAGCACATCTCATTGTATTCCCTCTGCAGGCACTGGGCCGTTTCAACTGTGATATCCCCTCCCTGGGACAAATCCCCTGCAAGATAGAAAGGAACATGTGGCATCCTGCATTGTGAGGGGGCTATTTATTGTGATTTGATTAAGGGTGCTTTAGTTGGGCATCACTGCTTAATCCTCTGAGAATATGTCTGGAAAAGGGGATCAAGTCCCTTTAAAACCTGAAGGCTTTTCCGCACGCTCAGATGAGGGAACGTTGAATGACAATATTCACCAAGAGGGGGAAAAAATGTCTCCGAAAATGGAAATGGCTTCTGAGTGTCCTCGAGCTGCTTCAGTGAAGACACTTTCCACATGACATAAGCCTGCGAGTCCAACAGAGGGATATCGCGGGAGGAAGCAGTGGAGGATTGGGGCGGAAAGAGAGGAAGACAGGCAGACAGAAGGTGGGGGGAGAAAACTCCTGCCTCCCCTCCTCCACCCCCGAGATAGGATTTATATTGAATCAAAATAAAAGTCTTTCCCATAAAAGTCAGCAGCATCGGTTGAATTTGTCCAGAAAGTGTGATGAAATCTACTGTGGGAGATAGGGAAAGAAGAAGCGGATTATTTCTGGGGAGGCTTTGGTGAGTCGGTGAGCTGAGTACGGCTGACACCTGTCAAGGGTTTTGGGGCTATAATAGGGAAGCGTTCAGGAAGAAAGGATGTCTGTTAACGAACACAAGAGTATGGTGCACACTACATTTGTGTGTGTGTGTCCATCTGCTTGTCTGTGTGGATGCATATATAATACTTCTGAGACCTTGAAACTAGTGAAAGATACATTTCTATGTTTCTTACACTCTAAAGTGACTGTGCTGTGGGGAACACTGGGAGCGGTGCCCTGCAGCTTCCTTCCCTTCACTTGGGTGGACGGTTTGGAACAAGGCCGCAGTCAGCGACCTCTCTCAGCTCTTTGGACAGCTGTTGAGCCCCATGTCATGGCAACCTGCCATACGTTCTCAATGGCCTGGGCGGACACTTTGTGGTTGTTGGCCCTCGTGACAAACTGAGGCTTCAGCACACCTCCCGGGGAGTTGTTTATATCACACAGTCCCATTTGGACATTCTTTTTTTTTCCATTTTGGCGGATGTTCCAAAAGCCCCAAAAAGTGGGAGTGAGTCTGGAAATTTCCATGAGACTGTATTCAACTTTACTAGGAGGGGTGAAGACAGATCTGTCATTTGATGTACTACCGTTCAAAATGTTCTAGTTTCCAGCTATGTTTGCCTCGGCTAACAAAGGAAAGACGGAGTGGCTGTGGGACTGGGTTAATGCTAAGCTTTCCTATGAGAGTCTTGCTCTGTCCTGACAAGGATGATTCACTCTCCTGAACGATTGGTGCTGCGCCAGAGTGCTTCTTCAAGGACAGATAGCATAACCTACTTTCACTGAAATTCTAGGTGTTTTCATGAGAGTAATTTATATTTCCAAAGTCTTTCGAGGTGCCATTCAGATAACATCAGATGAGGAAGTTGGATCAGTAACCGGCAATACAGAATATTTTTTTTATAGCTAGAATATATATTATTTAAAATGTACATTACTATAAGCACACATATATTTGATCATAAATTGAAAATATGTATTATTTGTAGATTAAATACATTTGAGCTGGGGACTCGTTTGTGTAGCCAATATGAAGGTTTGACACTTTCTCTTTAAAAATCTTGATACTTTATTCTGCATTTTTGGCAAAATGACAACATTTATAAATACTCAGAAATTCCACTTCCTGTTGCTCAAACATATATTTGCCATGTTAGCTCATATTGTGCACATGTAAGCATCAACATATATTCACAGAACTGTATCATCTGCTTCTCCTACTTTGCATGCTAGCCATACTACTCTGAAAAAGAGGACAAATAGCATGACATCTTTATCTGTCCCTTCTCGTGTCCTTGTGGCTCAGTCTTGGTTTCCTGCCTGCTTCTCGGGCACTTGGCGCCTTTGGGGAGTCTTGGTGGTATTTATAGTGTGATGGAGGGGAGGAGAAGGAGAAGGAGAGCTCATGGTGCTTCGTTCACAATTACATGGAAATTCCGGGCATGGTCACGCATTGGACGGAAGCTATATCCTGCGCCGGGATTAATCCTTGCAGTCCCGAGGGGGAGCTGGAGTGTGACCGAGCAGATTACCGTCTTCTGCCTCCTCAGCAGACTGGACCGTCCAATGCTAACAGCCGAGGCAGCCATTCTACCGGCTATGATGGAGAAAGGTTATGATGGCGCCGAACCAGCCCCCCGGATCTGTGAGCTCCATCAATAAGGAGTGGAACGCAGATTACATGGTTGCATGCCTGAGCTGCCAAGGACAAGAGCAGACTGTCCATGTCCTCATGTGGATGAACACGAATAAAAGAAATGAATAACAGCATTTTTCTTTGTTATCAATGTGCTAGTGGACACCCTGATATATATCTCGATCCATTATACTCAGGCGTAACACGTTTTATATAGAGTGGGTGCTATAAAACACAATCTCCCCTAGTTCCTATTTAAAGTACAGTATAACATAATTTTACATATACCATAATTCTAACAGTTTTGAATGTAGTTTAATCTGTTTACAACAGATTGAAGCTCTTGAGATTAAAGGTATGGTAGGTAAGAATGGAGAAACCAGCTCGAGTGCGCTAGAATTTGAAACTACGCAGCCGAAAAAAATCAGCCCCTTTCTTCAGACTTCCTTACAGAGCCCCTCCTCAAACACACACGAACGCTCACATGACCAATGAGGGCACGAGATAAGTTTGTGCACGAGATGGAAGGCTGACAGGCAGGTAGGCCATCCGGTCGTGCTTTTCACAGCGCCACGGCTTCCACAGATGACATTTTTTTATGGATTTTTTGTCAAAGCATTTAATATATTCATTGCTATCGGGATATTAAGAGCATTCCATGGAATATAACAAAAAGTGTTTCTGAAGTGAATTACCTACCCCACCTTTAAGAAAATGTATTTATTACTACACTTACTACACACAACATTAGTATCTGTTATACTGGACTGCTGCTGATTTTTCACAGACTCGTATTATACCTGTATTATTATTATTATTATTATTATTTTATTATACTTTTTATTTCTTATATTATGTACTTAGTTATGTTGTGGGTGCCTTGTAAATATGAGTGCTCTTAAAACTTCAGATAAGTTCACAGCTATTGATAATTCCAAAACGGATAAATACAAATAAAAAAGCAAACAGCACATTTATTCCAGTCCGTAATACGCTTTTAGGACTCGGTATTATACTGCAGTATGACTTGCTGGGATGGATAGTTTTTTTTTTTTTGCAGCGTCTTCTTTTGCCTGAGGCTTTAACATCCTCTCTCAGCCACCTCAGCACCTTCCCGGCAGGGCGTCTGAGCCTAAGCAGGGCCAGGGTGAGCCTTGGGGCTACAGAGCTCCACACACTCAATTTCCTCCAAAAAACCTCCTGTCCCTCCCCCAGGCGTTGGCTTTTTTGGCTGAATTACACCGCCGCCCCAGCAAGGCACCAAGGCTTAAAAGTGCTGTATGAAGCATGGTCATTACCAGCGAGTGCTTAACCCCTCGAGGGAGGGGGACACTGCAATGGGTGAGAGAGAAAGCCAGCAGAACTGACACACACTCCAAATCTCTTTCCTGTAATGGTCTGATATCCTCCTCCTCCTGTCCACTGTTCTCAACATGCTGGCTCTGCACCGTGTCCATGTGCACATCTTAGAAACAGCTGGTGGAGTTATGTGAGTCCCGAGAAGAGGCCGATATCAACACACAGTACGAGATCAGTTCAACTTTAAACAAGCCATGAACATAAAACATTAAATATATTTTGAGGGCAAGAAGGGGGCACTTCAGAAGAGTTGCAGAAAGCTGTAAGGAATAGCAAAATGAGGGAAAGCCTTGTTTCCACTAATCTAAGATCTATGTAAATAATATTATTTTAGGATTGTTTTTAAAATGGGCATATCCTCCTGCAATCATCATCATAACTGTGTTGGGTTTATGTAGTTGGTTACACAAGCTACAACCGTTTGCCGCTGAAACAAGGTCCTTGCTGCAACCTTCCTTACACAGCATCACACAGATGTTGATGTTCTCTGATGAGCTGTGTAACACAGCTTCAGTTGATATTGAAATGCATTTATCTTAACTATCCCCCTTATTTAAAGCAGTATTTTGTACCCTACTCACCAAATCATCAAGTTAGACATTCTGTTCAGATTTATTTCTCTGTCCCCTCTGCAAAAAATGTTTTTGGCAGAAGAGCGTTCATTTGCAAAGCCCCAACAGACTGGAATACTTTACCTGCTGCTATTGCATCATTGGGTTTATTTAAACATGCATTGTTATCTCACTTTCAACTGGTCTGCACTTGTTATTAACTGATATTGATGAAACAGATTTGCTCGACTGTCTCAAATTGTAATGATTATTTGCATTGCTTGAATTTTACTTAACAGACTGTATGTGGTTTGTCTTGTGTGTCATGTTTTGCATTTTGTCTTTTTGTTTATGTATGTCTGTAAGTTGTTGCTATTGTTGGGACCCCCTTGAAAACGAGATGGTGCATCTCAAGGGGTTTATCCCAATGAATACAAATTTCTATATCCACCACACAAGTAACGTAAGAGGTGGAGTTCTCGTAGAACAGGCGGACAGGCCAAGAAAAACAGTCAGAGAAGAGTTCACAAACTTGGAGTGCGTTTCTGTTTTGGCTAATGGCTGGTTAATTTGTTAGTGCGCGAGGGAGAGGGAAGGGAAGCAGATGGAGCTGTCAGGAAAAGAACAATGACCAGCAGCTGTTTGCCCTCTTCACCCCAAACAGACCCTTCAAGGTCTGGGACACCAGCTATGTCCCCTTTTGAATACTTTCCAGGACTGAATGTTTTTGGAAAATTGTTTTCATATTTCTGCTGATGGGTGTCCCTTTGTGGATCAAAGATTTCTGAATGAGGTCATTGCTAAGGCAGTGTTCAGAAAGGCAATAGCATATCAAAAACCAAAGTTGTTTCATTCGTTTCTGTGCAAGAAAGACGGAGTGGTCTAGCCCAAAACTTTAACTTGACCCCAAAGGCAGTGCTACGTCATCCAACAAAGCCATATCCTGGCAAATAGTACAAATTAAATGATGGGGATGTCAAAATGTAAGAAGCAAATCTTAGTATGATGGAAAACAAACAACAGCACTGCATACAGTAAACACCTCTCGACAGTTCCAACAAAAGCTGGACATTGTATGAAAGTACTCGTTATGTATTGGAGGGCTATTGTATTAAACAACAGTATAACCTAATAAACTGGGAAATATTCATACAGCGTGAAGGAAGAGGATATTTTGTACTGCCTGCCATTTTTGTTTATTTTGTTGTTGATACTATGCGAAGATACAAAAGTAGCCATTCAAGAACAAACTCTTTTAGATAGGAGCTGCGCTGCTGTCTGAGAATATCCTCGAGTATAAACTCAGGACAGATGCAGGTCAGTTCCAAGTGCATTACATTTGAATGAGGGTATACATACATCAGTATAAATATACTGTATGTGACTGTGATGAGAAGACAAGCGAGCCTGAGCTGTTCTTTCCATTCCTGATGGGAACATCTCTCCTGTCATCCGAGTGAGATTTCACGCTCATCTGCCTCCAGAGCCTCTTCCAGGCTATTCGCCTCGCTGTCGCTCTCTGCTTACTTTACTTCTCTTTTTCTGTCTGCTTACTGAGCTGTCGGCCCAGCCAAATTCACATTAAGAGATAAGGGTGGGTGGAGAGGGGAGACCAAATACCAAATGCATTTGGGTTATTAATCAACATTAACAAATGCGAGGGAGAGGATGCAATTTTGGGGAAACACTACGGATGGACGCATTCACCAAGGTGACACTTTAAAGCAAACATTAACCAAAACATTTTTTTCATCTAGGGTACCGCCAAATGCAAAAACAAAGTACAACAGCAGATATCAACGTTTGTTGGATGGCCAGGTGTCATACATTGAGGAAAAGCAGAGGAGAATGCTGAATTATAGAGAGCAATCCACAGTTTTTACCCATCTTTCTGGGAATTAGTGTTTATTTTTTGCCTTTTTTTGAGTATGAGAAAAAGCTTATACAAATGGTTGATTTGACTGATTCACCAAATGTCTGTTCAAAACAGGCCTGGAGTATAAACTGGAATGAGAGACAGGAATGATATTCACAGATTGATCAAGTTATAGACCTTATCATTTTAAAATGAGTTGACAGTATCTTGCAACAAATTATTATATTTTTAAACCTTTTAAGTTAGGTTGCCCTACGACGTATTAAAATATGAAGCATTAGGTTTCAACACTGTGAACCTGTAAATTATTATTATTATTATTTTTTTTAATCCTTTATTTATCCAGGTGTATCCCATTGAGATCATTGATCTCTTTTTCAAGGGAGACCTGCTCAAGTAGGTTCCACATGAAACATAAAAACATAAACAGAACAACAAAAGGGACATCATACAGCATCATTACAGGGATTTACAATTTACATAACTATCCACATGAATAGGTACCAACAACTTCCGATTGAGTAGCATCCAACCGAGCTTTAAAAACATTTAGTGGCACCAGATTGCTCAGTTTCCATTTCAATTGCAGACTATTCCAAGACAGAGGAGCTGCGCATCTAAATGCCATCTTCCCTAAGACAGTCCTAGCAGTTGGCACATTTAATAAAACCACAGCATGCGATCTCAGGCAGTAGCCACTTACAATTCGCCGTGAGATCAGGGAGCAGATGTAGGATGGAAGTTTCCCTAACATGCCCTTGCATACAGGGTACAGTGATGGGTTAATGCTTTACAGTTTGTCACAAATCTCAGTGCACTGTGATACGCAGCACCTAACTTGACCAGGCAATTGGCAGGTGCATTCATATAGACCAGATCACTATAGTCCATCACAGGTAAAAAGGTCACAGTGACTAGCCTTTTCCTGGCCTCAAGCGAGAAACAGGACTTGTTTCTGTAGAAGAACCCTAGCCTAACCCTCAGTGTTTTAAGAAGGTTATTGACATGACGTTTAATAGTGAGACAATCATCAAGCCAGATACCAAGGTATTTGTAACAGGTAACCACTTCAAGTATAATTCCTTGCGTGGTTACAATATCTAAAACAGGCTCTGGTGTCTTTTTAGCTTTTGAAAAGAGCATTACCTTGGTTTTATCCACATTTAAAAAGTCTGAATAATGTTAAAAACAGCTTGCAATTCAACAATAGCCTCCTTAATGGAGGGACCTGCACAATACATAACGGTATCGTCCGCATAAAAATGTAAGGTTGCTCCATCGACATTTTCACCTAAACTATTGATGTAGATGGAGAATAAAAGTGGACCTAAAACAGAACCTTGAGGAACACCATTAGTAATGTTTAACCACTCAGAAGACAGCCCATCAAAATGAACGCATTAGCCGCGTTCACACTGCGGTACTTTTCCCACAAAGGTTCATGCGAACTTAGTTCATGCAAACTCTTTAGTTCGCATGAACTAAGTACAGATCGCGTTCACACCAGAAAAAGTCCCTGGGGGTGGATTAGGCAAATGAAGCCGCTGACGTCACTTCTTCGTCTTCTGCTTTGGGTTTACTGGCAGGCCGCAAACCACTTCACGGCGTATACTGCCGCCCAAAGTCCCCGGCCGGAAGTCCCCGGAGTTGGGGATTGGCTTCAGTAGAAGCTGCTGGGACTCCCAGCAGCTTCTACTGAAGCCTTCCGAGTAAATCGCCAGAACGCCGACACCTCCTCATCTCCACCGCTCCCATGTTTTATTTTGTGTTGCCATAAGTTAGTCTCTCTGCGTTTCTGCGCTGGGCTAATGCTAATAATGCTAATGCGAGGATAATAAAATGGCGGCTTCACAAAACTTTTTGGGAGTTTTACGGGGCGTGGTTTGCAATTCGCCCAGCCAATCAGGAATATAGCTCTTTTCTCAAAAAAGACCCGCTCGAAAGTCCCTGCTCTCTAGCAGGGACTTTCGAGGGGGTAAAAAGGTTCGCATGAACTACTTTTAGTACCGGCTCTTTTTGGTGTGAACGCGACCATGAACTAAGTTCGCATGAACCTTTGTGGGAAAAGTACCGCAGTGTGAACGCGGCTATTGGGACCTTTCAGAGAGGTAGTTCACAAACCACCCCACTGCATGGCTGGATATGCCAATACTGAGTATCCTCTGCTTTAAGATGCGATGATCGACGGTATCAAATGCTTTGGAAAGGTCAATAAATAGAGCTGCACAACTCTGCTTATTATCTAAAATACTGGCCACATCATTCACCACTTTCATTGTGGCAGTGATGGTGCTATGTTGCTTTCTGAAGCCTGACTGATGTTTAGACATGATGTCATTTGTACATAAAAACATCTTAACCAGTTCACTCACTAGGCGTTCAAGAACCTTAGCCAGAACTGATAATTTAGAGATGGGCCTATAATTATTTAATAAAGTGGCCTCCCCACCTTTTAGTAGAGGCAGGACATACGCTGACTTCCACAATTTTGGAATTGTGTTTGTGCTGAGGGAGAGGTTAAAAAGAGTAGTGAGAGGTGGAGCAATAAAATCTGCAGCTATCTTTAAAAAGAAAGGTTCTACGTTGTCCGGGCCGGCCGGTTTCTTAGGATCTAACTTGGTTAAAGCTTCATGAACAACATCAACAGTAAAAGGAGTAAAACTTAATTAAGAAATTAATTAATGTTTGATTTCTTGTGTTTGTATTTTGTAGCGTATTTTCCTTCTTTGTGTGTAAGATAAAAAAATAAGCTTTGCAGTCATCTTGTTGTAAATACACAACAGACAAAATATCCAAAATTACTGGTGAACTTAAATTCGCCAAAAATACTAAATGGCTAATTTAAAGAAATATCAACAATTATACCATGTATGAATAGGAATAGGATGATGACAAAACATTTCTGATTTGACATCATCAGTGGACGAATGCAATTAGATAAATAAACCCAAGTTCTTCACTTACTAGTACTATACCATTTTTGGATACTTCTGTATATTTGAGCATTTCCATTTTATGCCACTTTGACTTACAATAGACCACATTTTGTAGGGAAAAGTGTATTTTTTACTCCGCTACATTTATTTAATATCTTAGTTACTGGTTACTTTCCAGATTTAGATTAAACATCCTAAATTAACTAATAAATTATGACGTATTTTTATAAACATGGCTACCCAGCAGTATATCTTGTTGAAAAAATTATCCTCACCAATACCAGCTACAATAAAGTTATGAAATTATCATCTGATAATAAACATTACTTTGAAATGTGCCATTTTGCATGATGAATATTATTTATAAAATGTTTTGTGCTTATACTCTTGTACTTTGTATTAAAGTTAGTATTTTACATTATGGTAAAACTACTTTTACTTTAGTAAAATATCTTGGTTTTTCTTTGGTCCACTGGACATTATCATTCCGTGGATAAACCTCACGACCCCTGTCATTTTGGAGCTCCCTCATAATGTTATCATGAGGAGGGCCAAGAGGTCTGTCCAGAGATCAAGTGCATCATGAATATTCAGAGTCTCATCCTCAGAAAGATGTGTTTTAATGCCTGCAGTGAGACCTACCCCAGGAGGAGAGACCATATACAAATGTCTGTGGGTGACAGTCTTAAAATGAATCTTTTTGTATTGCTCATTAACAAAGTCTCTTTGAAAACCAATGACACCGATGTCAAGGCCCAATGTGACTGTGAAACGAGGGCCAACCGTCATGAACAAAGACAAATGTGGCTTTCCCACCTGAGGCCAGGCCCCTTGGTATTACGTGGTATTCATCAGTCCAAAAAGACTAGGCAGAAAGCAGAAGCTGTTCCAAAAAAGTGCTGTCAGGTAAAAGTCAACAGAGAAAGTCCACACAGGGCCTGTTAGTGGTTTTCATGAGTAATAATTCATCGCAAAATTTGAAAGGATCCATAGCGTGTGGAAAATCAAATTCCATCTCTTTTGGTTTTGAATAGTCTTTATCTGGCTTTAAGTTACAGTACATATTCGTTTTCTGTCAAAGAGTGACAGGAGTTTCTTTGTGTTGTTTCAATAAGCTTGGCTCCAAGGACTCAATTTTTGATTAGAGCCTCGAGATAATGTCCCCACTCCTGCCTAAAGGAATTAACTGAAATATGTTTGACTTTTTGGTCAAATTACAAACTTAGACTCCTTTATAGCCTTTGTGTCTTCAATATGTTATTGACGCAGGTGCCCTTAGCTAACAATGTACTAAACACAATATAGCACATTATTGGTAAAGTAAAGTGCAGCCATACATGGCATTTGTAGAAGAGGAGAAGAACATTTCAAACTAGTGCTGAAAACGTCCCATTCAGAATTGTTGTAAGGCTGAGGAGAAATGTGTAATACAGTCATTATATAGACAGAAAATTAATGTGTTTCTCGTAAAGTAAAGTAAAAAATAAATCCCATTTGTTATTATTTCCTAAAAATACTGTATGATTAAGTGTCTTGGCCTCTTCACCCCTTCATATTGATTTCAATGGAATTGGAAAGATAGGTGAATTTGCAAACTATGTAAATTACATCTTCATGAATTCCTGGAGTTATTGACCAAAAGGTGATCATCACTTAGGTGAACGAACGGCCATGGAGTCTAAAATAGAGGGAAACTCTTGTAGATTACAAGCTGTGTTGAACCCCCTCCTCATATTAAACCATCCTCTACTCGAGAAGGAAATGAACCAACGAGTTGAAGTTTGGTTTTGCTTTTTTTTTATGGTACAAAACTGTAAACCTAACATCTTGTTATCGACCAGATGTCCAAGTAGCTTTGAGCAGTTAACAATTTCATTAGCTCAGAGTTTTTTTCTCAACTCTTCAATAAAGTATTAATAGATTGAAATTATGTATAGTCGTGAGAACTCAACACCATGTTGAAAAAGAAGCTTGGTGAGCTGATTAGCATTAGCATGTTTCAAGCATGTAGCAAGTTAGTGGTTAGCTTGTCGGCTACAGTAGTTAACTAACTAACTAACTAACTAACTAACTAACTAACTAACGAACGAACTAACTAACTAACTAACTAACTAACTAACTAACCCTGGGAGTGGTTGCTACGTCATCAAGCTTATTGGATCATAATAAAGGGCTGCGTGTCACGATATTCATGTTATGTCACGTTTTTATGTCTAGGTTTGGGTGTTTTGCTGTTCTCCCTGTCATGTTTCCCTCCTGGTTTATTGTCTGGTCCTTTTCCCTGTGTGTTTCCTCCTGTCGTTAGTTTCCCTGGTGTGTCTAGTTGTCTGATTGTGTTCACCTGTTGCCCTTGTGTTTCTCCTCCCCTGCCCGGCTGTTTCTCATCTTGTGATTACCCCTCCCTGTATTTAGTCTTGTCTCTTCCTGTGTTCAGTGTTGGTTCATTGTTTGTCTTTCCCTTCATGTCACGCTCCATGTTTGTCCTTGAAGTTTTGGTCCTGGATTATTTACTCGTGCTCCCCTGTTTTTTGGTAATGCTAACTTTGTCTCGTTTTCTTTTGTCATCGGCTTTTTTTGTAAATTAAAGCTCGCTTTTTGTTAATACTGCTTTTGGGTCCTACCTTTTCCACGCACCCTGACACTGCACACTTTAATATGAGTTTCTGTTTAAAGATAATCAATGGGCCAATCTTCCAGAACCTTCTAAGTGTATTTTCACCTTTAACTGTGAGTTAAAGTAACATTTGTTATAATGATTTTGTAGGCAAACTGGTTCTAACCTTGGTGTCCATACTGTGATCCTTGAGGTCCATAAGAACCAGAAGGGCCGCTCTGGGAGTAGGCACCCATCCCAGGATACAATGGGCCCCCAGGTGAGGGGTGGGGGGACATGGGAGGTCCTGACTGAGGAGAAGCAAACTGAGAGCCTGGCTGGTTCCTCTGCATGTTGGACATGAACCCTGAAACACACAATTAGACATAAAACGCAATGTCAATGCTTTGCTTAAAAAGGTGCCTGAAACACAAAGAGCTCTTTAAGAGTAAATACACCTGCTCAGAAAAATCAAGTGTTGACTGAGGGATTGAGCGAAGGTGGATGAGGTCATTATACCTGCTAAATAAATGTGGATATCCATTCAATGGCCCTGTGTAAAGAGACCCTTCCTTTTAATGAAAGCCTAATCTTTTACCTTGGCATTGGCTCCTGTTACTCGTAGATACAAATCAGTGAGTAACTCGGCATGGAGCGGGTATTAGACAAAACAGGCACCAAAAGCACAGGCTGACATGTAAAAGGAACCCTGAGCAAAAATAAAAAACACAGAATGTTTAGTGAACTCCTTTAGCAGTGAAAGCAGAGATCACGTATATACCTGGCCTAAAAGAAGAATGTATATCTGCAAAAGCTGAGTCCATGTGTTCTGAGGCATGAAAAAAAAGAACTAGCCCGTGAATTGACCATGGCTACTATGTTATTCTAAGCCATTCTGTCAATAGATGTGTTAAAACCTCTCAGGCCCCAAACTCGCCTCCACCATTCAAATTGACATTTGGAGCAATCCTCGCCTGGGCTTCGTTCTTTCAAGCGGACCCAAAAAACCCATAGAAAGGTCTCCCAATCCACCGTGAATGGAGAAAGGTCGCTGGACAGCCATTGAGTGAGCGAGACGAGGGTGTGTGGGTGTGTGTGTGTTGGGGGGGATGCAGTATTGCAGATAAGGTGTAAATGGATTGGGTCTGCTCGACTGTAAACTTTGATAGCTATCCGCTTTGATGAAAGCTCACGCACATTCCGACTCTTTCGTGAGTCTGGGGTTTAGGAGTTGGAAAGCGCAAGCAGACACTTGTATAATTCCTTGTTTCTGCTTAGAATGCGAGAGCAAATGTGAGGAGAGAGGAGGGAGATAAAAGTTGAAAATGCTGTGTGTGTATTCACTGTATGCTTGTGTGCATATACAAGTGTGTACATATTTGTCTTTCGGAGTGTGGGGGGGGGGGATAATGGGGAGAAGAGAGCAATAAATGTTCAATGCGTGTGTGTGTTTGTTCGTGCGGGAAACAGACAGAGGCCAAGACAGAGGCAGTGAGAGAGAAAGTGTGGGAGGGAAAGACAGAGCAACGGAGCAAGAGAAAGAACGATTGGGGCCTGAAAGTGCTTAGGCTGCGAGTGCTGGGTTTAAGGAGCGAGGACATTATTGTAATGTTTTGCTTCCATTAGGGTAAGGGGATTTTGGAGAGGAGGAGAAAAAAATTACAGTGTGTAATATTGCACTTTAAATTGCCTGGAAAATGGATGGGGAGAGGAACATTCTGCAGACAGTGCTAAAAGCAAATAACACGTTCAAGGATTTCTCTCTCTCTGCTTCCATCTCCACAAAAACACACACACGCGTAAACCTTTCTCTCTTTTTTGGCAGAGCGAGTGAAGCTCTCAGCCGGACAACAACAACAACAACAACAACAGGCAGCCGGCGAAGCACGCGAGAGACAGTGTGGGGGGGGGAAGGGACATTCAGCGGATTTATGGAAATTAAGAGTGGAGAGAGGCTCTTAGGGAGGCAGGCACTTGAGCAAAGTGGGGAGTATGTTTGGGAAGGGGGGGTTAATCCTTGCTAGAAAAAAAAGCGGAAAACAACAACCAGCCCTGTTAACCGGCGCTGTGTTTTTCCGGACTGGGCTGCGGGGGGGGGGGGGGGGGGGGGCTCAAGGTTTACAGGCATTAGAGAGCAGCATTCAATCTCCTGTTTGATTTCATCATGTTGGGAAAATAACGTTTTACAGAGCATCACTCTCTGTCTGTCTTCACCCATCTACTCCCTGTCTTCTATGTTAACTGTTCTTCAGTGGGTGATAGAGAAGGAGCATCACAGTCATCCCATTAAGGGTACATCCCAGCCTTTCAGATTTTGTTACAATGTTGTGTGGATGTAAATGAGTAATTCTTCTGTTTTTAGTAATGCTTGACAAGTGGCCATAATTGCTGGAAACTATTTTTCTGCTGGCAGGCGCATGCGGCTTGTGAGTTAGCATTCGTGCTACAAGCCTTTGGCAACAAGTAGTGGGCAAAACTGAAGTGGCTCCATCAAAAGAACACATGCTCTGACTCAAACTTAATCAACTGAATGTTGACTGTTACATATTTGCAAAAACATGGCTTTCCTCTGACCTATGTTGGGAAATGATGTCGTATGATGCTAAAAACCTTGTGTATGAGAGCTTTACCTCAACTATCATTTGATTCTGTTTAAAAAGTTTGTTCTCAACACATGCTGGTGCCGTCAAAAGCTCAGAGGAATATGAAAGGCGCCTGCTTGCTAAAGTCCTGCATTGAGACAAACAAGCCACAATCTTTGTTTACATCCTTATGTTCCATCAGAAAACCTTTCATTACAACCAGTGTTGGTGATATTCACAGAGCTTTACTTTGAACAGACTATTTATATTTTAGTTTCTTATGATCTTCACCCTTCATGTCCTCACTGGTGTGGAATGTGAAAAACTTATATTTCGGACATGGCTGACTTTAGAAAAGTATAAAGCTTATTTTATTCTGTAAATGATCAGGATTTCATTTGGAAACATTTTATGCTGCATTGGTTCTTCTAAGAATGTTAGCCATTACGTTTCACCAAAGTAAAACTCTTGTCATAAACACACACTGTATTCCACTCAAACAAACTTCTCTTTACTCTTTGTCGCCTTTCAAATGTCAAGGCCTAACACTGAATGTGTGCCATTGGATACAAAATACACACACATATACCTTTCTCCTGAGCCATGGGTGAGCGGGTGTTTGGCGGGTGGGCTCCTTCTGGTCCATTCCCAGAGCTCTGTGAGGCCATCGCAGAACCTGCACAACAATATAGTCATAACGTTTCAAACATTCACACACAATTCAGAGTAATACAAGCTAAAATAAAAATATGTTGCATTAATTGAATTATCTTCTTTGTATAATAGTAACAACATAGTAACAATAGTAACAAATACTTACTCCCTGTCTGTATTACTTAAAAACTGAAGGAAACTGCATGAACTGTTGTGACAAAAAGCTGTGAAGGACAATTTGTTTCCCCTTCTGCATTTCTTTCTATGACACTGAGGTAAGCTAGAAGGTTCATTTGGACTTAGGTTACCCTGGTTACCCTGGATGTGTTCATTGGGCTTGAAGCGATAGGGTTAGAGCGATTGATGCCAAATGTACAGACCCCCCAAGCACGCAGCAGAATCACTATGCATGAAGTTGTTTGTGATTCGCTGTTAGCTAAATGACAAATGCACCTCCAGAGGACATACAGTATCAAGTCGTTGGACCCTGTGCCACTTCCTTGTGCAAGCATTAAAACCAGAGCGACCCCCTATAGAAACCAGCAGCATTTGAGGATCATTGATTAGGTGGTTGTGCAGGTCTTTGGGCTGCGCCTGTTCCATTGAAATCCAATAGCGAGTTGAGGGTCTGATTAGGACAATGGCAGAAGAGACTATGTCGGATTGATTTGGATTGAAGAGAGAAATGGCAAATTAACCTTTTATCTTTGGATTCAGACCTGAGGCAATGAGGAGAGGCAGAGTTTTTTTCTTTTTAAGACTGCATTGGTTGTACTTTGCTGTGGATGAAAAATCCAGTACTTGAACATAATGCTAGTGAAATGCAGCTTTAC
The DNA here is from genome assembly GCF_902827115.2 of Pseudochaenichthys georgianus. NCBI lineage: Eukaryota > Metazoa > Chordata > Actinopteri > Perciformes > Channichthyidae > Pseudochaenichthys > Pseudochaenichthys georgianus. Next base: position 19,141,601 of record NC_047524.1, read on the forward strand.
CCAGAAGACATGTTAATGTTATTCAACGGTACATGTTCACTAATGATTGTCACTACATATTTGTACAATTACGGTATATGATTTGACTTTGTTTTACTCAGGATGCCACATTATGAATTACTGCCGCTGAGTGACATATTAAACAAAATGTTTCTGCGATAGTGTCCTTAGAAGGCCACACTGAATATAAATCCCTTATTATAATGGAAACACTTCACATTATTCAATCACAAAGTAGAAAGTGTGCTGTTTCAATAAGTGTGCGGCGAATATTTGTTACGTGTGTGATATGATGTGTCTGTCCACGGTAGCAGGAACATGACTGGAGGTGGGCAAACTCTCCACATAAACAAACCCATTAAGTCAACATAATTGCTTTGCATAAAAAACGCATAAACAAACATTTCCATACACCGGCTGCCTACACAGTAACACACACACAAACACGCGCAAAGATACTCAAAACGCACAAGAAAACACTCGTAATGCGCAAAGGTAGAGGAATATGTGCTGTAATATTAGCACAACACCACACGCACGCACGCACCACACACACACACACACACCACACACACACCACACACACAACACACACACACACACACACACACCACACACACCACACACACACACACACACACACACACACACACACACACACACACACACACACACACACACACACACACACACACACCACACACACACACACACACCACACACACACACACACACACACACACACCACACACACACACACACACACAGACCCCCTGCCTGACTCATAAATAGATCCAGCGGCGCTGCTTCAAAGAGGGAATATTCGATTAGTCTGTCATCATGTGGTGGAGGGAAAGGGAAAACGTCAGAGTGCAAACCCTGAAGAAACCCTTAGATAAAACAATAATTACTAACTATGTGCTTCTGTGTGTACTAGTGGTGAAACAAACACTGCTTTACATTAATAAAAGTAGCTAAATATACTTCATTACAAGTAAAAAGGTGGAAGAAGGAAAGACATTTTATTTTCTCATTTTGCTCTTTGAATGTGTATTATGATATTTCTTTTAGTATGATTGGGTAATCATTAGTGATGTGTTTTAAGCAGTTAAGCATTGAACTTGGTCAAGTGGGATCAAGTTTTAACTACTTTATTTGTTGACGTTGCGATTCATCAAGTGTATTATTTCTCTTAATGTGTGACTTTAATCGTGGAGAATTTCTGAGAGTTTTCTTTGGATATCACCCCTGTGCCCTGGCTCTGTAATTATTATTTTGTTGACCTACCATGGCATTCATTTAAAAATAATAGTGGTTTCCCCGGAGATGCAGCGCATTATTTGTATATACTATGATAGGTGGAAATAATCAAGAACAAGTACCTACAATAATACCAATCGTACAATAGCTAGATAGATACTTTATAGATCCCCAATTTGGGAAATTATTTCGTCACAGAAGCAGAAGTCTGTTTCAGACTTTATACAATACTTAAAATAAGTGGAAAAGAGAATTAACAATTCAAAATAAAATGAAAAAATGAAAAATAGTATATCAAATATAAACAAAACAATATAAAATATTCTGGATGGTTAAAATAAAAAGTCAAAAATACAACAGTTTTTTTATTTCTTTAATTTTTTTTTTCTGTCTTTGTATACACGTACGTGTATGTATGTGCATGTGTACATGTGTGTAGGTATGTACACACATGTATGTGATATATGTGGGTATACATATGTGAGTATATGGGTACATGTATTATTGTTACTATTCTTTATTTTCTTATCTATTAATTTTCTTTTATATTATCTTCTACATTTTTGTACTTATACATGTATCTATTTATTTAGTTATTTAATTTACTAGCTAGGACCGGGAGGGGGGGAAAGGGAAAACAAATAAGTATTGACTGTATAAATGTAAACTCATTGTGCCTGACTCAATAAAAAAAAAGAAGTCAAAAATACAACAGGATCCAAAATACTACAGGTCTTTTATAAAAAAGTGTTATTGGAGGAGGCAGGGAATGTTTTCCTGTACCTCTCTTTGTGACTAATACATTTACTTATTTACTTTTCACTGGTAAGTTTGTGTATATTATTTGTACTGTTTATATTACCACTTAATTGTATTGTATATGTTTATGTGGAAGAGCCTCTCATAAAGGGTCATGGCCCCTTGTAGAGGGACAAGGATTTAGATGCAGCACGAGTTCGATGGGCGGCTGGTTAGTGAGGATGAAGTATTGTAGCATGAGTGTAGCTGAACCTTTAAACGATGGAAGTGGACCCTACAATAACGGCTGGCCTTTGTGTGTCTGTGTGCGTGTGTGTGTTGTGTGTGCAGGTATGCTGCCCAGGCACCGGCTTACGGCTGTCAGACTCTGTTGTTTGGATGGCAGAGTGGTGGTGGCAGCAGCTTACAGTGTACGTGTGTGTGTGAGTCACTATGAAGGTACAAATAGGGAACAGTGCCCTCCATGCTCCACTACTCTCTCCACATGCCCATGTAAATTGTCCACCAGGGTTGACATTAATACAAAGACATGCAATGGTGCGTTTGTGCATGTGTGTGTGTGAGAGAGGGGACGAAGAGGGGGAAAAAGGATGACAAGAAAACAGATCTCTTTGTCAAGAAAGAGAATTGAAAAACAAATGAGAAAATGGTGAAAGAAGAGTTGAGTCGCCTCACCTCTGCACCTCGGTCTGTGCAGTGAACGCTCACAGGCACTTCGTAATTATTTCACCACCAATTACTGTCCAAACAAAGCTTCATCCCACATGTTCTCCTCTTTTCCTTTCTCCTCTCCTCACTATCCTTTTTAACAAGGTGCCATTCAATAATTATGTCCAAATAAAACAAACAGGCTTCCACAGTGAGTCCTGGCACGTTTAATCTGTACCATTAATAATTCATACTCTGAATCTTTGACGTGCAGTTCTTCTCCACGTGCTGCTGGGAGAGCGCGAGGAGAGCTAAATGTCAGCCGGAGCCGACTGTATATCTCTCCCTGTCTTTGCTTGCTATGAATGAGAATGTAAAACAAATAAAATGGTAAAAAAATACTTCCACTGTTCTGGTAATCTTCTTTTGGTTGCTGTGCATGAGGGGGATTTCAATGTGTTTTGATCCATTGGTATGCTAGTAAGTAAGTCTGGCTGTAACTAAGTGCTATATGTGAACAGCACAGTATTCTTTTGTCAATGCAAATATGAACTGTACAATTCTGGGAAAAACAATAATTATTTTTCATTGATGCATATGATTTAATAGTTTTAGCTATTGTTATGTTGCAGGTGTGCAGGGTTGCAGGGTGTTGAAGTATTTGTGATTATTCTTGTATCTTTTTGACAGTTTTTACCTTTTTCTTTACTTTTACTATGCACGTTTTAACTTGTAAGTGCTTGAATGTGTTTATTCCAGTGTTAAGATCTCTTATTCCTTACAGTGCTAGTGTTCCCATAGGTGCTTTATAACACAATTAGCACATGGTCATCAGTGACATCATGGCGATATCTCTGTTGTCCCTCAGCCTTCATCTTTATCCACAGTCCTTACTGGCAATTTACACCTCTACACGCACCCAGCTGAGCAAACACGTATAAACATACACAAATACACACATGTTAAAATGGTGAAAAAAATCCCAATCACATCCATACACATTTATGGGAATATGTGTTAAGAATTAAGGTACCTTTATTTTTTATAAATTGTAATTAAACTTAACTTGATCCTGAAAGAGTGCATTTTGATAGCAGGTCTAAAACAAACATCATGAAAGTGCACCTGTGTAAATGTTAGCGCCAGAGACCACTAGGCCTTAAAGTAGAATAGATCTGATGTTGAAGTTTTAGAGAAGGGACCTGCTCCATGAAGAACTAGAGCAAAGTGAAGATATCTTCAATGAAAATGCTGTTTTACATTTGTGCTGTAAAGTCTAAGAACTGCAATTTTCTCTTTGTAAAAAAGGCACTTAGTGGCCGATCCATGTTATACTCTTTGCTCAATACAAGGCAGCGGGGCCAAAGTAATGGGAGTTCATTGCATTTTTGGAGATAATGCTCCTCGCTAAAAGCCCAATACACATTTTACATGTATTTTCTGCGAGGGCTGCCGAGGCAACCCTGAGTCTCCTTTGAAGAGAGGGAGTGTGGTCTTTGAAGCTTTTTTCATCAGGGTTTCAAACGCAAATGCAGGGAAAGTTCAAAGCCGAGGGAGAGTACTTGTGGCCGTATTCTGTTTTGTTTCTGGGCCCTGGTAATATTAAGTAATGGATTTAATGCGTGTTTGTGTGTGTGTGTGTGTGTGTGTGTGTGTGTGTGTGTGAGTGAGTAATGCCAAGGAAGAAAAGTCAACCGGAGAGTCAATGAAAAGGCTTTTATTAATTGCTGTTGAAAGGAAGGTGCAGGTGTGCGTTAGCGTTAGCAGTGTGTACGTGTACTGTATGCATGCAAGGGTGTACAGATATATGTATACAGTGCATGTAGCGATGCCTCTGCCTGCCTGCATACACACACACACACACACACACACACACACACACACACACACACACACACACACACACCACACACACACACACACACACACACACACCACACCACACACACACACACACACACACACACACACCCAACACACACAACAACCACACAGCACACACCGCACACACAGCCTAATAGTTTCTCACAATACGGCTCCTTGGAGAGCAGGGGCCATTTTTGCTAAAGTGGGGGTAAAGGCGGGTGAGCACTAATAGACCGGTGTGTAGTTCAGAGAAACGGCCTGCTTCAGCACCATCTCCTAATACAAACCCTTAGGCTGTAAATGCCGCACGCACGCACGCACGCACGCACGCACGCACGCACACACACACACACACACACACACACACACACACACACACACACACACACACACACACACACAAACACACACACACACACACACAACACACACACCGAGGTAATATCCCCCACTTGTCCTTGTCTTTGGGGAAAGAGGCAGATAAACAGCGTGCTCCAATAATGGCGGTTTAGTTCTCAATGGGTGCGAGTCAATGCCTCTCCAAGCCGGGGGGCTAATGCCAGTTAACTCTCCCTGTAAGGAAGGAGCCCAGGCCTGCGCTGGCTCACAAAACAAGCGCTCTCCCAAGATCCTCATTACTTCCAATGCTGAGTAGCAACTGTAAGTAAACGGAAACTGCAGCTTAAGCCTAAAAAACTGCGAGCGGGCGAGAGAGCGCTGGAGTGTAGAGAAAAGCAAGAAAATAGGAGTTGGGGAGGGAAATAATTGTGCTCTGTGCTCCGGTTTTCCAGTCGGACAGAGTTAGAATGAGAATTCTCTAAATGGCTAACGCAGCAAGCCGGCATATTCTTCTTTCCCCCCCGCTGTTTTGGCGACGGTGTGCATTGTGAATGTAAAGTCTGCGAGGGGGGCTTTTTGCTGTTTTAACTCCAACACACGACAAGCCATCGGAGGGAGGAGAGACAAGGCATGTGGGAGTTTGGGGAGAGAGTTGGGGAGGTGCGGGTAGGAGGGTTGTAGCTGGGGAGGAAGAAGGGGGAAACAAGTGGAGAAAAGAGCACTGGAGGAGGGGATGTGGAGAAAATAAGAGGGATGGAAAATGCAACCTTGTTCCTCATGGGAGGCCTGTACCACAGCAACGCTCTGAGCGAGGAAAGCAACAGAGACAAACAGAGATGGGGAGGAAAGGGTGGGGATGAGGGAACGTGAGACACAAGAGGGAACAGAAGAGAAAGCGAGCACGATAAAAATAATGAGAGAAAGAAAGGGACAGGGACAGCCAGAGGCAGTGTTTCCCACTGCGATGCTCTTAGGGAGTGGTGGACTAGAAACCTCGCCCGGCTACACACCGCAAAACACACTTGCATAAAAGCTCACCACCCCCATCCTCTTTCACTGCTTTCTGTAATAACTTCCACTACTAAGAGAGGAAAAGTACAAGTTTTGGTTGAACATCCCTGCGGCGTCTTCCCTGGTCCGGTATTTTGCAGCCATTAAAATTGTTTCTCTTTCACGCCGGGGAAGTCGACATTACTTATTTTTTTAAATGGTCACTCTGATTGCTTCCAGGCGTCCGTGTTTGACCTTTGATCTCAGTGTGGGGAAAACGCAGCACCAATCTTTTGTTTTTTTCCATCTGTGTTTCTCATTACCATAATTAGAGATAGAAAATATACTTTCTGGAAAGGAACAGCTAAATGCAAACCAGAGGCTGGGCTGGGGGACGATGTAAAGGACAAGAGCGGGTGTAAGCGGGTTGGAGGAGATTCATTAAAGAGATTCATTGGGAAGGACCCTTAAGCTAACACACTGGACAGGCCTGGCCTTCTCACCCTTTCCGTCTCCCACCCTCTATCTATCCCTCCCTCCTCCACTCGCCCTGACCTCTCTGTCCTTTTCCAGGCCCTGGAAGCACTTGAAGCGAACGCAGATACACAGATTAAACTCTCCCGAGCGCTCGCCTGCAAGCTCCAATCACCTCTTTAGAAGAAAATAAGAACTTGGAGGGGTGAAGAGAGAGAGGGGGCGAGGGAGAGTTAACTGGACCTCGGAGGACTTTGGTGGAGAGAGAGGAAGGAGAGATGAGTATTTATGATTTTCTGTGGCAGACAGAGCGATCTGGCAGTGAGGATGTGCTCTGTGTCAGTAGGTAGTGTGGCCTTCAAAGCCAGGCAGGCGCAAAGGCACAAATGAACAAACCCAGGCACACAAGAGAAATATAATACCACCAAATATGAAGGAGATCTGGGGCATAAATACACGGATTACTATTTCCTAGTAACGGCCTTCAGGATGCTACTATACGTATAGGATCTTCACCCAACTGAACAACTAAAGGTGATATGGAGCAACACTACCTTTGGATCGAAGAAGAGTTTATTTTGTGTCTGGATCTCTTGGCCTAAGAAGCCCACTCCTATCAGCAATAGTGATGAGAACTGAGTTTCTGTTTGTTTCATTCAGTATGCATCGGGTTCAGTGTGGGAGGAGATATGGCTTCTTCTTGTTTGAGTACACACACTCAAAACTGCACAACATACACAGCACCGTTTAGAAATATCCAGGCAATGCAGAGTTTTACGAAACCAAGCACAAAACAATCTGCGTATTTGATTCGTCTTCGTGGCTGCAGCAACTGACACTAACTTTTGCACCAAAGTTTTTCAGGGCCTTGTGTTCTGCACTTTGACTGGACGACTTACCCCCCCCCCCCCCCCCCCCTAAATGCTTGCAGTCAGTGATGGAAGCTCCGACGCCGCATTCAGCTGCACATCCATCCAGATGAAAGACGAATGTATGCTCGCCCCATCCGCGATGTCTCATGGAAAGAGACAAATACTCTGTGAACACTCTGAATTGCTTCAGAGACACTGGGAGGAAGGATGTGTGTGTGTTTGTGTGTGTGTGTGTGTGTGTGAGGTGGAGGAGCAAAAGGGGGAGGTTGGCGGTTGAGCAATGTGATTTCTGCTCGACTGTCACAAATCTAGCGCAACAGGAAAATCAATTTGGCCCTGTGTGAGCCTTTTTGGCTCCGGGAGAGAATCCAAATAGCAAGGCGAGGCCCGGATAATGTTACAGTGTATTGGATTTGCTTCATGGAGAGACGGGGAGAGAGAGAAAGAAAGAGAGAAAGAGAGCGAGGAAGGAGAAGGAACCGGAGGAGTGAGGGGACGAGGGAATCACAGGCGTGCCGTGGAGCTCCGACAAGATAGATTTGTGCAAGTATATGGGTGTATGATAGGCTGGCAATCTGTCACTCTCTCTCTCTCTCTCTCTCTGCATGGCTCTCTCTCTCTCACACACACACACACACACACACACACACACACACACACCACACACACACACACACACACACACACACACACACACACACACACACACACACAACACACACACACACACACACACACACACACACACACACACACACACACACACACACACACACACACACACACACACACACACACACACACACACACACACACACGTACACAATCACACACGTACAGACAACACTGTCACTCATCCAAATAAGCGAGCACATATAGGCTTAAGTGATTTATTTATATGGCCATATATGTTTCTCTTGAAACCATGACAAAAAAGGTTCATATGGTTGTGTGCTGTTGCGCTGTTATGTATGCCTCTTGTGTGTGTGTGTGTGTGTGTGTGTGCGTGCGTGTGTGTGTGTGTGTGTGTGTGTGTGACAGCCAGGTGAAAGGATGACATGATGAAATTGCTCTCCTCCGACCGCTGTCAAGGGTAACGTGTGTCCCGCGAGTGCTCAGCCGTGTGACATGTCCCATCACTCCTGTGACTGAGGCTGACCAGTGACAGAATAACACGCAAACACACACACACACACACACACACACACACACACACACACACACACACACACACACACACACACACACACACACACACACACACACACACACACACACACACACACACACACACACACACACACACACACACACACACACACACACACACACACACACACACACACACACACACACACACACACACAAATATAGGCAAATATAAAATGACTGGATCTATAAAGGCCCTGTCACACTGTCCCGAAATTGACACCCGATGGACACACGATAAAGGAAATGTTCAAATTCAGCTGTGATCGTAGCAACATCGGGCCATTCGTGCGGGCATCTAAGCCATCGTATGACCGCCGGTGGAGTTTCTCAGGGTCCGGCAGCAACTTCGTGAGCGGCAACTTCGTAAGGCACTCGTGAGGGCATCTTGTCAAATCGTGTCATCTTCGTGTTATCATCGGTGCATTCCTCACTCTGATCGGGGTGAATGCCCGATGGCACCGAGGATAACAAGATGCCCTCACGATGGCCTTACGAAGGGCAAAATTGACACACGAATTCAACACGAACATGAACCTTCGCAAGGTCCTTCGGCAATTTTTTGGCATGCCAAAGATTTTGCCTCCGCTCACGAAGTTGCTGCCGGAGCCTGAGAAACTCCACCAGCGATCATACGAAGGCTTAAGATGCCCTCACGAATGGCCCGATGTTGCTACGATCAGAGCCGAATTTGAACATTTCCTTTATCGTGTGTCCATCGGGTTGTTTTATTGCACAACAAAATCATGTAAATATATTATGTAAATAACCCAATTTGTGTTCTGTGAAACTAAAAAGGATATAATATATTATTTTGAAGGACAGTTGACAGGAAATTGTTGTTGTTATGGAAACAACATTACGGAGAAAACGTAATATTTTCTACATATAAGACGGATAAAGTAAAGAACAAAGTCTGAAGATATCAGTACAGTATCATAGTACTGTAACATAATTGTTTTTGGTACTTTCATTGCAGTTGTATGTCTTAAATGTAATGTAAATGTTGCCTTCGTGTGTGGTTCGGGGCCATCTTCGTGCGAAATTCACAATTCCATATTCGTGTATCCATCGGGTGTCAATTTCGGGACAGTGTGACAGGGCCTTTAAGGCTGGTATACTGTAGCAATATTTTTCTTGAAGTCATTTCTTTATACCCTTTACCCATAAACCACTTTTGCATAGTTATTATGGTAGACATGTGGCAAAATCCATAAACTAATGCAGGTGGTAACGTACACACACCTTGTCACTACAAATACTACTGTTTTTATTATTTTAAAGACTAAACTAACAAATCTTCTTTGTGTGAAATTGCCCCAAACAATTCAAAATATGACCATGGGATTACAACACACCTATATTGTTTAAAACATAAAAGTAAACAATATATGTTGATGTGAGTAGAGCCACAGAATGCATTATAGAGGGACCTGCACACCCAGAATGCATTTCAGCCAGAAGATATGTTTTTGTTTTGACTTTTCCTTGATTGGAGCCATACTAGTGCAGATAAAAACAGTTTTTTTCACGCTTATTAATTAGCCTAATAATGTTTTGTTTATTAGGAGGACACTGCTGTTCACACGGCTGGTTTGAATAATGAAGAAGGTTTTTTATGGCTTCGTAAGTAACACAAGTGGGAGTACTGAGGATAAAAAAACAACACACAAATACACAGTGCTGTTTGTTGCTAGCTCTCTTGCCCCCTCCCCTCCCTCGCTGACTTGTAAGAAACTAAAACGACAACATTAGCCAAAGTGTCCTAACTTGTGATGAAGTGTTAGAAAGTGGAGCGTTGGTAATCAGATGTGTGCTAACCACATTAGTTCTCCTGTGTCTCTCTGAGGCTGGCTGCTCCTTGATCTAATTCAAACTGATTGTAGTACAGCCGCTAAAACATGCCAGATGTTACTCACTGCTCCACGCTTTATCACCATTTACTTGGCATGGGGAATATTTTTTAATATTTTCTTATTAATCACGTCCCAGCGATCAGTTTCGCTTCCCGTCTTCGCCGACTCATCCCGGGTTCTCGTCATGATTCTTGGCACGGGCGCCTGTAAAAACCACTGTCCCGGTTTTTCATTAGCGTCAATCACTCTGGTAAGCGGCTTCGAGGGGGTGCGGGGGAGGAGCCGGCATCGGGATATCACTCAAGACACTTTGCCCCGCCTTGTCAGAGTGACTGACAGGCCTGAGACATGCTGATGCGCCGGTCGGCCACGCAGTCGGGCAGAGAGGTGGAGGGATGACGGGAGGCCAGGCGAAGACACACACACACATTCACAGGCCTGTCTGAGGAAAATCAAATCCACACTGCTTTATAATGCTCAGTGTTTATCTAAATGGTTATGCGCTGCACTGTGGCCTCAGGAGACAGACAGACACACCGTGCATTGTCTGATAATCCTGTTGGTGTCTTGTTTGGCCTGCCATATCTTAGATAAGACTCCGAATCAGATAGGAGCTCCTCCATTACCAGTCAGTCTCAATTCATTAACACTCAGACTGGAGAGGAAATATTAGTAAATGTTGGAAATACTTGTGCGAGCCACAGGGGAGATTGACTCTATCAAAATTCCCCTGCAATGAACAGACGTGTTTCTACAACATCGCGATCAAAGACTTAACAAATCCTTTCTATGCAAGGACAAAAACTGTGTGAGGAAAATGAACGAGACATATTCCATGAAGTGCTCCGCACTAAACTCTAATATTCTTCAGCGGTCTGAATTAGGATTTCAAATGGGCCAGAGACATCAAAGACTAGACATGCTGGCTTGATATTATTTGTCTTTTGGTGCAGTGTGCACTCAGCTTCATCCTCTGTCCAAACTGGCAGAATGAAAATGGATCTGGAAGGATGATATGGTGAGTTGGAGATGAGAAAAAAGAGAAGCTATTAAACCAGTGTGGTGTTACCTTTATGCTTTAGGTCATCTGCACAGCTCTAAAAAGAGGTCAAACTGTGCTCAAGGAAAGCAAAGTCGGAGGGGCGGATAAAAATAAAACGATTTCACAATGTTTGCAACATCTAAACCTGAACACATAATACAAAAAGAAAACGTGTGATTCCCAAAGCACCTGCAAAACAGTGAAATGCACCCTAACTGTGCTGCCAAGCAATTAACTCCTCTGTGCTCCTGTGCTTTTTGGATACATTTAAATAAGGTTGTATCAATACACTTGGCACAAAACTGGATCATTCCGTCTAAATGAGACTCCAAATTTACAAAAAATCTTAAAACCCAATTATTTCTGCTATGTTTAGATTCCTAGCCTGAAATGGAGGAATTGTTGTTTAGGATCTGTATCTCATGGTCAAGTTTTTTTCCCATTGTACTGCCTTCTGTGTTCTTTCATTTCATTTCATTTCAAACCTTTATTTAATCAGATTGGTCCCTTGAGATCATAGATCTCTTTTTCAAGGGAGACCTGCAGCATATAGGTTCTTTCCACAAATGTATATTTTTCAACATGGATATATGCAGTAATGTATGGGCATGTTCGAGCTGTAATATCATTAGAGTAACATCTTTTGTGAGGTAGCAGTTCCAAGTGATGCGCAATTAAGAGGTTGCAAAGACTGGAAAAAGCGCTTACAAAATGCAGTCCAATCACCATGGAGCTATCAGCCTCTGCACTACAGGGTTTGTTAATATGCCATCAGTATGTAGATTTACATGGACAATATTATTATGGGTAGTAATAGGAAATCTAGATTAAAACAGAGAAACACCTCCTGCTTATTCTGGGATGATTTATTTAGCCTGTTTTGTTATTAAAACCTTTTTTCCTGCAATCTACTCTTGCAATGCAAAACACACCATGTTGTTATTTGTTGAAACGTGAATACCTATTCTGCATCAGGGTCAGTTTTCTACATGACCTTTTTAAAAATCCTCTTTAAATGCACATATTTAAAAACAAATGAAATCCGGCTTAGGGCTTTTAATAGCAAAAATATATGGAAAGGTCAAGCTGAATTATAGGTGTGAAAACTGTGAAATGCTTACAGCAGCAACACATTTACTAACGGTACTGCATTCAAGATTTCAAAGAGCACATCATAACTGAATCACTGGAAACGTCTGTCCCCGCCCCTTTTAGTGATGTCACAGCAGCTGCTTTATTTCTCTGTCAAAGGCAATACACTTCATTAGACATCACTGACTGGGGGAATGTTTGTGATTGTTTTCTCAGTTGATTTCAAACAGCAGACTCTTGTTTGGTGGCACAAAGCAATTTCCCCTTTAAGCTGTAAAGCAATTTTGCAAATTTCCCAGGGAACCTAACACTGTGGTAGACAATGTAAAATGCGGTGTGTGTTTCTCCTGTCAGTTATAGTCTTGTTTGTTTGTGGGGATGTCACTAATGAAGTTATCATGCTACAAGTTGCATCTTCCATCAAGATAAAATCGGTTTATAGAGATGCAGGTGAACATACTTGCAGAGGCGCTAATGGAAAGAGTACCTGGTGCAGAGGTGTTAGCTGGGGGTCCGCTGGCAGGAGAGATGGGCCCGGAGCCGGAGCGAGAGTGCTGGGACTGAGTGGAGCCTGCGGGGGAGCCCACAGGGGACGGAGAGGGCCCGCTCCTCTGGCTGGCGAGGTGGGGGGAGGCGTGAGGGGAGAAGGGGGACTGTCCCTGGTTGCCGGCCCCTCCCTGCTCCCCTTGGCTGCTGGTGCTGCTGCTGGAGGAGCCGGCCACGCTGACGGCAGAGCCCAGACCTCCCTCCGTCCCAGTGGGGAGGTCATCAATGGAGCCGGACAGATCCTGGAACAGAAAAGAGGACGCACAGTGAGTGTCTCTGAAGCCCACCCAAGCATTTGATATGTTGTGACATGCAGCAGGTGGCACATTTGAACGGGAGCTCATATAATGTCATGATAGATCGGCACTATTTCAACTATTTCCGCATGGTTGACATATGACTGGCTGAAGGACCGGATCATAATGTGAAAGAGCTGCTTGAAAATAAGAAGAAAAAAGAACAAGGGAAACACATGAGGCAAACACACACAATACTTCCATTGCTTTTGCAAGGCAGTGCAGTTTAAAAGCATGTACCACCAAACTGTTTTTAACTTTCTTACTCAGAGGCAGTGCTTAATATGGCAGAGGAGAAAACACATTACCTACATAAAAAGAAACTACTTTACAGTGGCTGCTGTGGCTACTGTAAAATGAATTGAAGTGGGCTTTCATCCAGACCAAGGGTGAGTTCATATTACACTTTTCATTCCCTGTGGTGAGCACATCACTTTGTGTGTGTGTGTGTGTGTGTGTGTGTGTGTGTGTGTGTGTGTGTGTGTGTTTAGCAGGTACACCCCATCCAGAATTGATCCAGGGAATCCCCACTAATACTGCTGACAGAATACTGAATAAAGTATTAAAGTGTGCAGCCCCAAAGTACTAAGACAGCAATGATAGATATAAGATTGGTGGAGGTAAAGAGAAGACCAGATGTGGTGGCTGACCCTGAGCTACACATCACACACATTTAGACAGACACACACATGTAGAGGCGAGCGGCTGCGTCCCAGCTGTAGCTGAATAAGGGGAAGTCACCTGTCAGTGACCCCTGTTTCCTGGCTGGTGCTGCGGGTGTATGCCAGCTGATCCTGCCTGCTCCGTCAGGCCTGTTGACCCGTCCCACCTGGGTCCTGTGCAACCCTGACTGTCACCCCATAATGATATGTGTCTGTCTGTCTTTATGTCATATAAAGCTTTCATCGGGTCTTAAAATCCCAAAACCCAAACTATACATCTACTGAAAACCAATCAGTGAACAATTATTCTGGTGAACTGAAACTAAAAATTACAAAATTATTTAAAAAAAACTAAAAGAATAAGTATGAACAAATAATAATTTTGATTGAATTAGTTTTAAGCTTCAATACATCACTAGCGAAAAACATCATGAATCCTCCACTCTCTCATCAAACACTAAACACACTTCAGATTCTTGGAGATATCACTGTCACAATTGTTTAAAAATATATACAACTCCCTATTGTTTTTCATATAAAGTCTAGTTTGGTGTCATACTATAAAAGCTACATTAATAGCAGCCTCACTCTGTTTTAGAAAATCTAGTAGTTCAAATAAAAGAATAAGTATTGGCAACATAAGAGCACTAGAAATATCTGCTAACCCATCGTGTCTTGAATGCATTGGCTACAAATATGGTATTTATTTTGAGTTTACGCTGCTCTGCCACACTGTCAATTCAATGTCAACAGTAGCAAACACTGTACTTTTTCCTCATTACCCTAGCCCCATGTTCTTTATATAAAGAAAGTGAGCCTGGCGCCTCCCATGTCTCTCTATCCATGCATGTCTTAGCCTGTGGAACAGGCAACCCAGTCAGTGGCAGTCGGTCCACGGCTGCTTGTTTTGGTTAATGCGATCTTGGCGGTGACACACAAAGCCTTTGTTTCCCATCATGCCGCTGTGAGTGCCCACCCGCTCTGCCAGCCTGCCAGCCTGTCGCCTGGCATTATCTACCCTCGCTCGGCTGAACACATGGGGCACTCGCTTTCCGCTCTCTCTCTCTCCCTCTGTCTTTCTCACCCGTGGTACCACTGCCTGTCTCAGCCAATCATGTCATCCAGTATTCTGAGCCGAGTGATGTCACGCGCTGCCTCAACCAATAGGGCTTAATGTTATTTGCAAACCGACCTGCTGCCCCCAGGTGCATGCCATTTGACACAGCAGGGTTAACATCAGAGCGGGTGTAACCATGGCGATGGCTTTTCTAAAACACCCAGAGCTAACCCGGCGTACGGCTAGGTTGTTAACCCGTGGGCTAATTGTGTGAATGGATGGGAATAATTGCATTTCACCTAATTGGGTGCTGTTGCCAGCTTTTCCAGTGGCAGTTTAGGGGTGGGAAAATGTGTACCAGTAATTCGTTTAGAGGCTGTTAGGCTCATTTGGATTATACACACACTTGAGCACAGCTGTGTGGCCCAAGACCAAAAAAGTGGCAGCAGAATAATAACATGAAAGGGTGGGAAGCTTAACACCCGCAGACTATAAAAATGTCAATTGTAAATACCCAATAAACCCACAGTTAGGACTTATGGTTGCTGAAAAACTACCGTAAAACAGTCATTTCACGATGCTGCATTTATCAACACACAACCTTCCTCCACATGTACACTTCATTCTCGTCAAGGGCCATGGAGCACTGTGTTACCTGGCTAACCTTATGCTACATAGTCATGTGTAAAGAATCAAAGCCAGCAGCCAGCCAGCTAACCAGCCAGGCAGGCATGCGGTCGGACGATCCAAACGCCCAACAATCTGGGGCCCTGATCCAAAGTGGCCCAAATCTAATTTGTTTGGCTCGGGGCTGCAAATTGCTCTGTGCATTGAGTCTCCAAATAGCTGTCAACCACTCCCGCTTGGCGTCCTGTATCGCTTAATTCGCTCCTGGAGCATGTAATTGTCATAATAAGAAAAATATTGAGGTGATAATAACCAGTTAATTTGAGATGCCACCCCCCCCACCAACACCCGTCTCAAGACGGTCACACATACAGTCGCGTATACGCACATAATGGGCCGAGACTGTCATCTACACATCTCACACAACATTGGGGAAGCAGTCGCTCGTGACCCTTCACCTCGCTGGTGTTGGCGCCTGCCTGCACTGTCGTCTTTACTGCACCTCTGTTTGTGCGTATGTCTGTGTGTGTGTGTGTGTGTTTGTGTGAAAGGCTGATGGGCTGTCACAGAGAGACATGCTTGAGCACTGATGCGGCCGAGGGGACAGATGAAGCTTCACAAACACACACACTAACACTCACACACACTCACCAACCTGTCCCTCACTCATAGTTCTGACCTGCTCGTTCTTTCTTTCTCACACACACGCACGCACGCACGCACGCACGCACGCACGCACGCACGCACGCACGCACGCACGCACGCACGCACGCACGCACACACACACACACACACACACACACACACACACACACACACACACACACACACACACACACACACACACACACACACACACACACACACACACACACACACACACACACACACACACACACACACACACACACACACACACACACACACACCATGTATACATCACTTCAGGGGACATTACATTGACCTACATGCATTTCCTGGAGACTTATCCTAACCTTAACCATAACCAACACATGCCTAACCCTAACCTTACCCTAAACCTAACCAAGTCTTCACTGTGTGTATTATCACTATAATGTATTATCTCTTCAGTTTACACACGGCATCTATTGCACGTCTGTCCGTCCTGGGAGAGGGATCCCTCCTCTGTTGCTCTCCCTGAGGTTTCTCCCATGTTCCCTTTAAACTGTGGGTTTTCTCTGGATGTTTGTCCTTGTACGATGTGAGGGTCTAAGGACAGAGGGTCTGAGGACAGAGGGTCTAAGGACAGAGGGTCTGAGGACAGAGGGTCTAAGGACAGAGGGTCTAAGGACAGAGGGTCTGAGGACAGAGGGTCTAAGGACAGAGGGTCTGAGGACAGAGGGTCTAAGGACAGAGGGTCTAAGGACAGAGGGTGTCGTTTTCTCATACTGATATTCTGAACAATCTGTGCTATTGTATTTGCTGTAAAGTGTCTCTACTGTAGGCTATTTTTTATTATATGTACGTATGTATGTACAGTATATGTATGTATGTATTATATGCATTTGGCAAGACCAAAAATCGTTTATAAATGTGCTATATAAATAAAACTTGATTTGATCTGATTTCACCCTAAAATGAATGATTCCCCTTATGGGGACCTCCAATTTGTCCCCATAAGGGAGGCGAGTCCCCACACGTGACTGTGTAAACAGATTTAGGTCCCCACAAGTAGAGTAATGCTAGGCCACACACACACACACACACACACACACACACACACACACACACACACACACACACACACACACACACACACACACACACACACACACACACACACACACACACACACACACACACACACACACACACACACACACACACACACACCACACACACACACACACACACACACACACACACACCACACACACACCACACACACACACACACACACACACACACACACACACACACACACACACACACTGCGACAGGGTATAAGGAATCGGTGTGGAGCAGGGAGCTGTAACATCCAGCAGACGGTTGGCCTTTTTCCCCTGACCATGGTGCTGATGTTGTCTCCTCTCACCACACACTGGGAATTAATGAAAGTTGCTCTGTTAGATCGAGCGTGTGTGTTAGTGTGAGAGCAAAAGTAGTTCTGTCTAGACAGGGAGGAGCCAATGACTGCAGCTTCCTGTGGGCTACAGGAAAGGAGAGCGACTGGAGGAACTAGCTACATGATTCTCTCTCTCTCTCTCACACACACATCGGGTATCTGTTTTTCTGTCTCTCTCTCTGTGCCCCAGTCAGAGGGATCGTATGGCTGAAGGGTCTGCACCAGATGGCTAGCCAGCTAACTAGAGCCTGAAAGACAAACCCAAACACAGCCACCGAGCACTGTGAGTGGTAACACTCAAAAACAACCTTCCTTAAGGCTTGAAACTAAACGGAACCAAAAGATACACTTTGCAGTACCGATGTTACAAGTTGACAGTAATTATTATTATTATCAGTATTTCATTAATGTTTCATTTACAGGATAATTGTTAAAGAAATATCAACTCTCTCTGCCAGAGGAAAAGAGCATTGGTACCAGGTCCCTTGTATAGTGACATAACTGTGTTCATACTTGTGCATGGAAAATATATTTTAAAATGCATTAGTTTAAAGTTAAATATCGTTATCAAAGTTTATTTTATTTGTCCAAGTCATGAGATATCTGTTTTTCTGTCTTAGTTAAAAGTGTGTATAATTTGTTTGCTGTGCTCAAAACATAAAAAAATGACATTGATGTTTTTTTGAAAGCAACACATTTCAAAGCAGTGTCTCATTTCTCTAAATCACAACCGCTGTAACCGCAGTTTACATGGGGACTATATCTGTCTTTGGACAATCCTGTTGCTGTTGAATATTTAAAATGTCAAATTTTCAATGCTGCGGGCACCACAAAAGAAAATCAGCTGCAGAAAATCTGAGATAGATATCTCAAAGCCAAGGCAAATAAAGCCGAAAATATTTGCATGACTAGATGTTCCTAGAGATAAGTGAGAACATGCTGTATTTATCTTTTATGGTTTGGGTCAATTGAGAACTTAAATAAAACCGATAAAGAAACACTGTCGGGGCAAACGCAAATGGGACATTTTTTCCAATATAGTCCTACTGCTGAAACCTCACATTATCTGCGGCTGAACTTTAGAATTCATATTTGAAACGACTAAGGCTGTGGATTATATCCCCCATCTCCTACATTGGAATTGCATTTGGAAAATATGTTTTCTTGGTCAGTATGTAGAACGATTACAGCCGAAAAAGGGTTGAATATAAAATCAGGTCAGTTTTGTCTAAAGACACTCTCGAAAAGACGCTGACCTACACTTTTATTGTTATTTTTCTATAAACACTGTTATGCTGTATAGAAGTTCTTACCAAAGTGTCCATATAGGGGCTATGTTTTCGCAGGTCACGAGTAAAATGAATTATAATGTTACTCATAGCGACGATTATACTGCACTTCACTGTGGTACAGTATATACAGAAATAACACCTCTGTGGGCTCAGAGGAGAGTTTTAATCTCTGTTTCTGTTCTCGGGGTAAATATGATGATGTAAACTGTAATTAACTCAAACAGCTATCGTTTGTAGGCCTGAGGGACAGGTCGGCTCATGGCAGCACTGCACTCATTTATCGACTCTGGCCGCTGTGTTTTCTATCTTTATGGAGCACTGGAGACTAAGAGGAAATGCTATTACACAAAGATGCTTTTTTTATCCTCCCCCCCTAACCGTCGATTGAGGAAAAATCCAAATGAAATGCCATGCAAATGAATCCAAATGGACTGCTGAACGCGCGTTTGTGTGTGTATGTGTGAAAGAGTGTTTTAATGTGATGCCCCATGTAGAGTACCAACTGTAATTCCCTTCACTAAGTGCTATTAAGTACAGAAAGAAGAAGAGAGCTGAGAAATAGAGAGCGACTTAGGGGACGGAGATTTAACACAACACCCACATCATCATTTCTATTTTTGATGTCAATCAGCTGGAGTGTCTACCAAAAATGATGATTAGAATTGGTGATGATGATGATTGATAGAAATGATGAAGATTTAAGCACTACACTGTAAAATGCTGATCAAAATGTGCGTGCTAATGTACAGTCCTGCACTGCTTTAATCATTCTGTGTAGGAATGTGGGAACATGCCTTAACGGGTTATGTCTTTGCTAGATAATGTGACTGTTTGTGTGCAAACTGGGACATGTATATGTATGAGCCAGTGTGTGTGGAGATAAGAGCACTCAAACAGACTCCCTGCCACCTCCTGAGGGTCTTTGCCTAGTGCCTCCTTTCCTCACTGAGCATTTCACTCAGAGAGACTCCAAATACAGGCAAGGGTACTCGTTGCTAACCAAGGGGAGATGTTTGGCATGCCTCAGGCCCGCCAGGAAACCCATGTGGGCTTTAGGAGCACCCAGCAGGCACTCAATTATGCTAGCATGCCTTCCCATGAATGTCTGGGTTGTGCCACGAGTTTGGAGGCTGCATGTTCTCCCGGGTGAGTCAAGTTTCCAATTGTCTTCCAGTAAGTCTATTAGAGACAGCCACAGGTGGCACACTATCTGTTTGTCCCATCTCAGAGATGGAAGATAGTGACCATGCACAAGCAGCAGTGAGGACATAAACAGAGCAACACAGAATTGAGAATGTTTGTTTATCTGAGTATATTGGACGACATTACACATCATTGTCCTCCAAGCAGGTCAGGGTGTATTTATCAACTGGTTTGAAGGCACTTGGGCTCGATGTTGAACAGCAGCCATGTAGCCTCCATGAAGGGAAAACACCTTTCAGGGTAATAATGTTAGCAACTAACTAAGTTGTAATATATCTGTGTAAGTATAAAATAATTGCATGTACTGTAGAGAGTGGTCAAACAAAAGCTCGTTATTTAAAGATAACTATTTAGTGGTTTGAAAAACACTGCACTATTTGGAAAGCCACTTTGTTGAAGCCAATGTTTTTACTCTGTCTCTGTTTTTATTATCCGGAACAAAAGCAGCCTTAGAACAAACTGTTCAGGGCTTCCCAAAGTTGTGCAGAGGAGCACTGAAAAGCAATTCTGCTTTTCTTTTCAATTCTGCTTCAGCACACTTCACAAAGCCCAGACAATCTCTTGATAATGCCGCGGCATCTCGATAAGGGGAAAAGAAAGCGCTCTCTGTTTTCCACCAGCAGCGCTGAGCGGGGAGAAAACTAAGAGCGGTCCTGAAGTCAGGCGTGAGGGTCAAACAGAAGCTTGGACACCTGACTCAGGATTCCGATAGACTCTCTAAATCTGGTGATAATGCTAACAGTGACTACAACGCATTAGCAATTATTGCTTGTTGTAAGATAGGGGGCTCACTGAGTGATAACTGCCCCGGCTCTTAAGCCTCTCATAATGTGGAGATATGGGGCAGGACGCATTCAAAGGGACGTTTGAGCTGTTAAAGACTCCCAAATCTGGCACTGCTTGTCTCTAAACCGGAGGGATTAGTGTTGAGTTTCACTCCGATTCCCCCTGATAATATGCCAAGCTGTAGCAGCGAGGAGTTCTTAGCCGGTGGGCCCTATTCACTAAATGCCCCCCAACTGTTTTCTGCAGCAACAACGATGACTGCAAAGTTTTTCCAACAACATCCTTTAAGTGGCAGGATAAAGATGGAAGCTGGTGTTCTTTGTGTGTCCAGGTATTGAAGTCGAAGATCCAAACACTCCAACTCCACCCACCCACCAGCCCGACCTTTCACACGTCATTGTTATATTGCCTGGAAGTGTGTACTTATATTTGCTTTCATTTTAAACTGCAGCTCTACCGAGGCAGACGAGACAGGCCTACTTATTGTTTAAGCTGTGGAAAGTTTCCATCAGTCCGCAAAGGTTGTTCACACACTTTAATGCAAAAGCCGACCACTCACAGCCTCTTCTTACACCAACACAAACACACACACACACACACCCTATTTGTTCTGCACGTATTGGTTCCACTAATGTTTTTATTTATGGCATTCCAGCATGACATCCTGCCACCCACCCCCCCCACCTCTCCACTCAGCCAAGAGAAAACTTGGAAAAAAATGACATGAGTGTGTGAGAAATGTGTGTACATATGCGTGTGTGTGAGAGAGAGAGAGAGAGAGAGAGATGGAAGATGAGGAGCAAAATTAAAGAAATAAATAAAGGGTCCAAATTCCTCATTTCTAATTCAGCTGCTCGTTCAGCTTAACCTCTCTCTCCTCAGCAATTAAAGCGCACGCCACATCCTTCACGCTGCGTACAGCCGAGGCTAAATAATGCAGGGGGCATCCAGCACCCGCATCCTTTATCATCCCAAATGACAGCCATTTGCATATCTCCCCAGTCAATTAGAGCGCGGCGGAATAATCAGCCCATAATTGGGGGAGAGCGTCGGTAATCACCCGCCCTGGCACACCGACAGGGCCACTGGAGAAGCGAAGGCGGGTGGGGGGTTGTGAGTGGGGTTGTATGTGTGTGTATGTATGTGTGCGTCAGGGAGACAGTCCACCCGACTGCAGCCTCTTCACTTCAACCAGTACTAACAACCAGTCCAACTTCTCCCTGGTTCTCTCCAATGCCCCCTCTCCACACTCATTTGCAAGTACCAGCTTCCTCAGACTACTCGCCTCCCAACACATTGCTTCCATGTGTTATCTTTCTTCAAAAGGAGTCAGTAAAGGACTTTCAATGACAATACACGGATACTTGAATGACGTGCTTCATTCCAGGATGACATTAATTCTCAAATGTTAATTCTTCCCATTTAAAAAAACACGAATGACTCCTCTTCAGTGTTGCTGTATCTAAGAGAGATTCAAGAGTTTAGGATCAATTAACACAATCAGGAATTAGATTTCCATGCCAGCAATCCGTGTCTAAGGTCAGATTCTTCTTGTGGATTTAGAATGAAAATGTTCAGATTAAATATTCAATTTCTTCTAAATGCGTGGATTATCCATCAACCAATGTGATTTTGAAGCAACATGTTTTTTGCCTGCCTGCATTTTTTCCACATAAGCTTATAAGTTCATACTCTATTCTTTTTATATGCAGCAGAAAAGCTAGAACTACGTGAGAAAGGCTTTGCCGAGGCACCAGTGGGAAGTTCCCCAGCTTGTCCCCTTTAGATGCAGACAATCAAAGTCGTTTCATGGGAAGTTTTCCGGGCAGCTTTGAAGTGCAGTAACGACACAGCCTCTGTATTTCCTGCTGAAAGGGGAATGACCATTTTTGTGAAACAACATTTCCTTTAATACACTGTAACCTCCCATTCCTCAGATGCTTTGGTACTGTCCTCTGAACATGACAAATAAAAGGATGACTTGAGAGAGAAAGGGAGAGAGAAAGAGGGGTTGACAGTAATGGGTGCGGTGGAGGTATGCGTGTGTGTGTTTAAGAGAACATCAGAGAAACCCAGGCAAGGATAGTTCCCATCTGCAGCTCCATCCCTTTGTGTTTCCCCAGCTGCTTTCTTTTCCCTCTTGCCTTTGAATTCATTCTACCCAATCCAGTTCAATGTTAGCCAGCGCTGCCTCTGTGGTGGTGCAGGCCCAACGTCGCTTTGGAGAGATGAAATGCGTGCCATTCACTTCTCCTTGATAGAAGTGGCGAGAAATAAAGAAAGGAAGTTAGAACTTGGAAGTAGGGGATGGGGAGGGGGGGAGGACAGCGCAGGGGATGATAGTGATGATTTGTATCGATTTAACCTCCGCACAGGACTTCAGGAGGTGAGGAGGCAGACTAACGGGTTTAAACACAAACCCAAAATGCTTCTTTTGAAGAGTAAAGACGGCAGAAAACACAAGAGTGGCAGCATCCCTAAACACCCTGTCAGCAGAGGGAGGAAACATTGATTTCCTTTTTACTTCTTTTTCAAAAACGGGGTGTCTTTCGCTGTTTAATCCCCCATCCCTCTACTCTCGTGGGATCTGTGGCATTTCCTCCCATCCAGCCAGCCCTGGGCTGCGGAGACTTATGCATCAATGTCAAAATGAGTCTGATCAAAAGAAGGGAGGGGGGGGGAGTCTGGTTTGAAGGTCTGGTTTGATCGGTGCCTTGCAAAACTCTTCCCCCATTGGACGTGCCGCCTGTCAGTGCGTCTGCCTCGGTAATCCATCAGCCCCGCCGCCGATCAATAATGTGAATGGTGAAATTCTGAGAGACGTCTGGTCCTGATCTGTGTTTCCGAAGAGGTACTGCGCTGTATAATTAACGCCTGGTTCACAATCTGTCTTTCAGCTGGAGGATGGATAGAGTATGGCAGCTTGCTCCCTGATCACCTTGGTTAGCCCCGCCTCACGATGTTTGTGTGAACTTACAATTCGGTCATATTGTATTCAAATGACATGGCGACGTCATTTAATGAAAGGTGTTTACTCAGAGCATTTTAAAGTGCATTGTCAGTGGATAAAACATGTCTATCAATATCAAGTCCACTACTGACTACAAAGTCACTGACAATTACAGACGCTGACTTATATGGAATTACTTGGCGCCTATCATGTTGGCGCAGATACATATGACTGTTTAAATTCTAAACACTGGTTTAAGCTTTCATAAAACTACCTGTGTGACTTTATATCCACAGTAAAAGCACATGTAAAGTGTAAAGGAAGGGTATTGTATTCTGTTCAGCTTGTATTTATCATCCTTTATGTACATAACTCACACCATCAACTGGTAGCCTCTCGCTAATTTTTGCTTGTGTTTGTCCACAGAAAAGAAGTTGGCAATGCCATCTACATCTGACCTCTGACCTTCCAGCAGAGTATGCAAGTGTGATAGAAGAGAATAATGTCCCAAAATATTAATAAAGACATCTTTATGTTACATCATTATTCCACACATTTGCTGCTGTTCAAATGGATGTGTAATTACTTAGACAAATAGACAGACAGACAATTATGGAGACAGTGGGCTGATGGAACAATAAAGAGGCGATACAATTCTCATTTCAGGTTAATCAAATTATACAAGCTGCACACACACACACACACACACACACACACACACACACACACACACACACACACACACACACACACACACACACACACACACACACACACACACACACACACACACACACACACACACACACACACACACACACACACACACACACACACACACACACACACACACACACACACACACACACACACACACACACACACACACACACACACTGAGAGAGTCAGCACTCTCAGGACAGGCCCCGGCTTCGACGTCAGCCCACATCTCACAGCGTTCAAACTAACTTTTTAGCGGTGAAAACAAATTGGGCTCACCATCAAAGAGACTTTTCAAAAAGCCATTTCTCTATGCCAGTTCAAAAGAACCCCGGTTGGTAAACAGGCATGGAGAATTCACGGTGCAAAAAATAATATTGTAGGAGGTACAGACGGCAGGAGCTTCACCACAACAAAGGCAGAGGAGAAGCAGTGGAGGGGTGTAATTCATCACACACTCAACAAAAGCAAGTGTGACTGACTGTCCATGACCGAAGAAACAAAACAAAAAAAACTTCTCCTTAATTGGAGAAGCTGTTTTTTTTTTCCTCATTTCAAAAACCCACTCCGTCTATTGTTTGTTTTTTTCATCTCTCCAATTTTCTTGCTGCTTAGTGTGCCTGGATGCCCTTGCCCTCTCCTCCTTCTCTTTCTTTTCCCTCCCCTCCCTCCTACCCCCTGTTTCTTCATTAAAACAATTCACTGTGAGTTATTCTGGCCTCCATCTTAAATGAGAAGACGGTGCTGCAGGAGAGAGAAAGAACGACGGGAGATGGTTCTGAAGAGAAGGGGGCGAGGAGAAAAGATAAGGGAGGTTAGCGAGGAGAAAAACCTCCGGGTCCTTTATGGCTTGTGAGATTTCTTAACAAACAGACAGACAGGCAGGCAGGCAGACAGAGGCCTCGCTCCACACACCAGCCGTCCATCCACCTCGGGCAAAATCTAATTTGTCGGGGATTCGGCTGAAGACCGGAGGATGGAGAGACAGAGAGATCGAACAAGAGCAGCAGCCCACCCCTCAGTTGAGCCGTCATTAGCTATGCACAAGACAAACTGCTGACACAAAGTCACACAGCGTGCTGAGCAGGGACTTGTGGGTAGGCAGGAGGAATCCATCCCTCAGTCCCTCCACCTGTCTATTGACATCCCTGGCTCTCCCTCGTCTGCCTCCGGTTTTTGCAATTACAATCAAACGGCATCATCCAGGCCCCGGAGCACTAACTGACGGCTTGGATTAACCGAGATGTGGAGAGGCCTTGGGATGCTGTGTGTGTGTGTGTGTGTGTGTGTGTGTGTCTGTCAGACAGACTTCTGTTGGTCTACCTGTGTATACTACATCACTTTGTATGTGCAGCATGTTGCCGTGTTAGAGTCGATGTTTGAGTTGATGTGTCTCTTCCTGTCTCTCAGCTGTGAGTGCACAGTATTAACGTGTAGTGCAGGTCCGTGTGTGTAAATGAGAGGGGAGGCGGATGCTTGCGTGTGTGCGGGGGTGCATTAGCATGAGAAAGAGTGTGAGTAACAATGCAATTACGCATTTCAATTAAACCCCACTGTGTGGATCGTTTGTTTCTGTTGGCTGGAGTTGGGAAATGTATCATCAACTGATTAATTTTGGGGAATGCACCTGACTTTAAATGTGCGATTTTAGCAGCATCTTGACGATTACAGATAATTAAGAAGTACACTACAATATGATTTTGGAGAAATGCGTTTTCTTTTGGCTTCTTGGTGCAGCGCTGTACAGTAATTTACAGAGGAATCAAGCTTCTGCAGTTTGAAGAAGTGACAAAGTGAGACACGGAGAAATGTCATGAAAAGTGACAACTCAAGCAAATCTAAAATATCAGGATATGCAGAGAAATCACAAAGCTGTCAGAAAAACAAGAAGCAACACACACATACACCCTTTGAATTAACTTCACCGCTGCACTGCCGCAATCGAGCAAGCCGCGTCAAACATGCAACAGAACAAAAAAAAAACGTCCCTCAGAGGGCAGCGAAAAAAATAGCGAGGAACAAAAACACGTCAATCTGATTTGTCTAAAAGAATCTGAGCTGCTCTGCTGTGTCTTCTGTGGGATCGGTTCTTTAACTCTTCCTAGCTTTATACCGACGTCATCCATCAGAGATGACAAATGTGACATGACAGCTCTTCTTAGGAGGCTGCGGTGAGTAAAGTCAGAAAGGTACTAACAGCACAGTAAGTGACAAGGGGACGTTTGTCAATAAAAAAATAGATATTCAGATCCACTTATTTTGTTATGAAAGGTCTTTGGTGAGTTAACGGCTTTGGTTCCGTTTGTTTAAGTGCTGGATTTAACAAAGAATCCAATAAAGGTTATTTTAATGTTAGACATTTGCAAGAGTCAATATACTGATAATACGTACCCTCTGCTACATTCAAAACAGTGTCTTTTTTATAGGAATAAAAAATTGTTTTTGCATGGACAAAATCATGCGTTCTTCTTGATGACATTCTCTCATAAAAACTCAGAAATCAATTGAATTGGTCAATAATTCAGCCTGCTGCATGATGGGATCTATGGTGTTGTGTTTTGTGAAACATTGTGCATGCTCAAATCGTCCTAATCCAAGGGATAAGGACTAAGGAGACAGAATGGTGACACATGAAGGCTGAAACCTCTCATAACACCTAAAGAAGGCATTTAAACAACACACTCATCCAGATTCACTGCTCGTACCGAACAGACATCCAGTTTGCAATCACACTGTGATTGGAGATGGAAAGTCCTCCTGGATGCCCTCCCTCTTCCAGCCTGATGGAGCAGAGACTAGCTTACTAACCAGAACGTCCTGGCAGAGTTCATGAGCCCACGGTCGCCCCGGCAGTGTGTGTGCGGGGGCGTGTGTGTGTGTGTGTGTGCGTGTGTGTGATGTAAGCACAGGGAAAGGAGAGGTGACAGCGGCGCGAGGCTGATCTAATAACAGGAGAAGATGAAATGCTGTCAGAAGAGGCGGCAAGCAGCTCAAACGCCAGCACCGTTTGGTAAAACACACACGCGTCTCCTCCTAGACCGTCTCACACACTATCTCTGCCACACACACACACACACACACACACACACACACACACACACACACACACACACACACACACACACACACACACACACACACACACACACACACACACACACACACACACACACGCACATTTTTGTGTGATAGACGGTTTCATAGTGTTGTAGCTGAGGTGTTGGCCTATAAAAAGCAGTGCTGATATGATTTAATGGGCGCGTCTTATTATAAGACTGTCGCTGGGCCAGTGTAATCTGGCTAGCGCTCCGGGGCACAGCGCTGAGACACATGCACTACAACACTCCCCAGCAGATAATATTGCTATGTGCTACATTGCTATTATAAGATAGAGCCATTTGCCACACTGATACGCCATGTACTGTATGAGGCTGTCATTGGGGAAGGAGTGATTTATGACTGGGAGGCATGAGAATAAAGACAGATTATTTGTATTCATGTGTCTTTAGAGGCCAACTTCATTTTACATTACATTGCATTTAGCTGACGCTTTTATCCAAAGCGACTAACAATAAGTGCGTTCGACCAACAAAATACAAACTTGAAGAAAACAGAATCATATAAGTACATCAGGTTTCATAGAGCCAAAACATTTCAAGTGCTACTCAACTGGCTTTAGATAAGCTGTCATTTCTTTTTTTGTTTGTACTGCACTTATTTTTACATGGAATCAAAGAGAAATCGTCTTCCGTGCAAAACACACTGAACACCATATGGGCTTTGTGGTGTTTATATAAGCCCTGCAGAGTCTGGACCACCCACTCAAAAAAAATGCACAATGTCACTTTGACATTGATTCTGAATCTGCACTTAATGGAACAAGATCCCTCTGTTAGCTGTCTTCCAATTTTTGCTGGAACTAAATTGCTATTAATTATAAATAGCGCAGCAGCTGTCTTAAAATATATGACATATCTACTAGCGTATTAGACACTGAGGTGATATTGCCTCTCCTGCCACTTTTAATATCAGCACCCTGGCTCCAATCACGGCCTAATAATGGCTTCTCATTATGAGGTGTGTGTGTGTGTGTGTGCAGGGGAGGGAGGCTTCAATTTCACCACTTAAAAGCCACAGATGACACCTTGTAAAAAGTTAATTTCATTTTAGACATTTACGGAATAGGGCTGTAAATTTAAGCTCTCGTGGTGCACTGTGAGGCTATCAGCTCTGATAATTGAGATTTTGAATAATTAGATGTAAGCAATTCATTATGTGTGTGAATGCAAAGCAGGAGTTTAAAGTGTAAAGTTTATTTGAGAACAGTGGGAGAAAAAGTGTCTGTTTTCACATGAGCTGCTGTGCTGAATTGTGGAGGTGGGTTCCAGTGGTCAATGTTCCCTGGATGTAATAGTGGAGTTGGACAGGAGATGGCGCTGTGCTTGGTGTGAGCACAGAGGAGCACGTGATCTAACTTTAAACAATATAAGAGGTTCGGGATCAGCCAACATTGCTGATCGTTTCATAATGTGATTCACACTGCTGACATGGACTGTTATAATTACTAACACATGTAGAAACACTAATCAAATCAAATCAAGTTTTATTTATATAGCACATTTATAAACGATTTTTGGTCGAGCCAAAGTGCTGTACATATAATAAAAATAGCCCAAGCAAGCAGGAAGCTATAATAGTGCTCTAATATCCTTATATGGACATGTGTGTCATCTCAGTGATAATGGATGTTTATGTTTGTATAATATCAGTTATTTACAGATATTTTCCCAGAGATTTTTGTGGTTGAATTTGTATAGTTTGCTTCAAAATGTTTGTAATGGGACTTTTTTTGACGGGGGATTATGCGAGGCTTTTAGTAAATCACTTAAAATGATCTGTTTCAATTAATTCATTTTGTGTAAACAGAACCCCGCACATCACATGAGAAGGGAATCTTCACACAGCGCCAGTCCACGGTCATTAAAAGACAAGAGAAAATCTCTTTCTCCAGAAGTCTCCCATTTCCACTCTGTCTCGATTCCTTTCCCCCAAGCCTTTCATTTCCCGGATCGTCCCTTTTTTTTTTTTTTAAACATGTACTTTAAAGGGCTGCCAGATCTATCTTTAACTTATTTTTTTGTTATTCTTCAGTAAAATGAGATTGATTTCGTCAAGACTAAAACGAGGAGGAATCCCACCTGACTGAATAACCCCCTAACACACAGAAACACACACTCCCAGCTCTTCCTGTTACTCCTCACCCTCCACCTCCTGCATCCCCCTCTCACCCTCCTCTTTCTAACCCCCCCTCCCCCTCTCTCTCTCCTCTCTCATGGCCTCTGTCTTAATTTCACAGGGGAATCATTTGACAGATATTGCCCTTGAAGAGGCAGCCTGTGCCTCGCCACTGAGAGCAATGGGGGGTTTGAGGGTTGTGGGGGTGGGAAGAGGAGAATTGAAGGGGGTTGATGGAGGAGAGGAAGCGACAGAGAGTGAGAGTGATGGGGAGACTGAAAGAAGGGGGAGAGGAAGAGTGCTGGGTAAAAAGTTATTAAGTGGATGTGAAAATGCAGCGCAGCCAAAAAGGTTAAGTCTGGAATAGGAAATTAAAACTTGCATCGCTTTTGGCTTTAAATAGATTTGGTTTCATTACGGGCGCCAAGGCCAGTTAGAGTCAAATCCATCTGGAGAGAGGGAGACAGAGAGGAGGAAGGAGAGAGGAGGAGGAGAGACTGTGACATGGGAAGGGAGGCAGGCCAAAGAATTGTGAACAATAGCAAAGAGGAAGGCAGGCGGACTATCATGCAGTTCACATTCATTTTCAATTTCCGCCAGTTTTTCCCCAAACCCACTTCCACAGTCAAGCGAATACCAATTCTATATACCATTACAGATGTAATACTGTGCATTTAAGTGGAATCCAAGGCCGCTGTGAAGCATGAATGCAGAGAATGCGACCAGTGTTGGCTAACAGGTGTGAGAAAACCTCATGACTACTTTTCTCACTCTCTCTGTTTTTGTTTGGCGACTTGAGGTAATTTTTTGTCCCTGGAACGTATGAAACCTGTTCGGACCTGCCTTTCAGCTGTTATCTTTTGTCAACTGGGGAAATGAGGAAGCATGAGTCTTTTGCAGCTGTGGCCTTGTGCACCATGCATCTTACAATCACTTCATATACATGAACATATCTGGAGGACACATGACCATTTTCCCATTCTTACGCTTTAAGCCTGCACAACTGGCCTTGGCTTTAATGGTTTGACACGCATTTGAGGACGCATTTCATACCACCAGATACAGAGTAAACCAGTACCCCCCCACCACACACACAGAGACACAGCCACATAGAGGTGCATGTTACACAGACTGACCCTCTCACAGCTCTGGTTATTGCATCCATGGTCTCCCAGGGCAGACAAAATAGAGAGGATCTAGATAGATTGCAGTGAGAATGTGGATGAAAAGGAGTAGGGGAGAGAAGATGGAGGGCTGAAAGTAAAAAGGGAGAGAAAAAAAGAAAAGAAAGCGTGATAAAGAAACAGACAGAAGAGGAGACCGGGGGGGAATGAACAAATTAGTAATGGATAGATAAACCAAGAGATAAGGGAGTGGGTAAAATAGGCGTGTGTGTGTGTGTGTGTGTGTGTCTATATAGATCTTTATCACTTGCCACCTCTGGACATGCAAGTAAACAACAGCGGTAATGAAACTCAAGTGGGTGCATACATGAATAAATAAGACGGTTAAGGCATTTCGATACACTTTAAGTGTTACGGGTCAGACGATTAACTGTAGCCTAATTGTGACGATCTCAGCTAAAATAGATTACAACATGTTACCTGCAGAACAGGATAATGATACACCTTGCCTTATATGCAGTAGCTTAATACTAAAAAAGCTTTAAAAAAACTTAAGTGCAATATTTATTTATCACAATTGTTCTTGTGTGAGTTGCTCAGCGTAGAGATATCTTCCTTATAACATTACATTTCATAACTTGTCCTTAACAGCAATGTCTTTTTCAAGAAATAATGACCCAGTTATTCGCTATAATCCACAGAACTCGTTGTGAGCCATGTTGAACTTGTACCTTCCGCAAAACCACCCTATGATGGCGCAAAAGGAAGCTAACTGTTACTGCTCAACCCAATCTCACGGCATTTCGTGTTATAGTCACGACATTTAATCTATTGATTCCAACACGATTTCCCCCTTTTTTTTCCGTGTCACACAGAACGATTTTAAAAGCAATGTATTGGTAGTGTGTTTCGTGCCTGCACCACGTATTTTTGTCCGGTCGGGTCTTGGAAGACCGGAAGCGGTGTGGTTCATAAAAAAAATGTCTTACTCAATATCAAGCCATGATTATTGTTTTTATTTTAAATCGTAACATTTCTGACTTTTTTTGCCGTCCGTGAGGAAAAGAAATGGGGCTCAGAGCCTCAGAATACTGAAATCATCCTAATCTTTTTTTTTATTTCCTTTTAATTTGTTATTCTTTTTAAATTACATGTCATTTGTTAGATGCTTTTATTCAAAGCGACTTAGATACATTCAGTACTGTGGACAATCACCACAGGAGTCATTTGGGATGAAGTGTCTTGCCCAGGGACACAACGACATGCTGACTGCAGTGGGACTCAACAATAACACACAATTATCCTTGTTTCTATTTATTTGTTTAATTCTATAATCTCAGGCTTTTTTGCCGTTCCTCAGGAACTGAATTTCAAAATAAGGTCAACGGAAACAGGCGTAGGCCTATAAGGGACATTTCGAGCATCATTGCGATACACACCCACTGAACTGATTACCCAAGATCCTCAGCTACATGTATGGTTTAAGCTCGGTGATTGGATGTTTTAGCAGCAATGCACGTTGGGATATGGTGTTTGTGCAATATGAAATCCGAAAAAACATTTAAAAAAAAAACAAAATAATACTTTAATCCGAGTTTTCTCTTTGAAAGTCATCACATAACGGCATTGTAATACACGGTTCGGCTGCATTAAATATTACATATCTGCCGTAGTTCTCTATTTATAGAGCCCTGATTAGAAAACTTCTAGACAAACTGGAAGAACTGCAACTGAAACTGAATACGTGACGTGGATCATAAATATATCAGCAATTAAACCACATCTTCAATTTTCCGGTGACTTTATTTTGAAATTCATTTCCTGAGGAACAGCAAAAAAGCCAGAGATTATAGAATTAAACAAATAAATAAAAACAAGGATAATTGTGTGTTATTGTTGAGTAAATAACAGTGTGTTATTTAGAAAATAATAACAAATTAGAAGGAAAAAAAGATTTAAAAAATACAGATTTCAGTATTCTGAAGCGCTGAGCCTCTTCTTTTCCTCGCGGATGGCAAAAAAAGTGTCAGTCAACATGTCGTTGTGTCCCTGGGCAATACACTTCATCCCAAATTACTCCTGTGGTGATTGTCCACAGTACTGAATGTATCCAAGTCGCTTTGAATAAAAGCGTCTAA
Organism: Pseudochaenichthys georgianus; assembly: GCF_902827115.2. NCBI lineage: Eukaryota > Metazoa > Chordata > Actinopteri > Perciformes > Channichthyidae > Pseudochaenichthys > Pseudochaenichthys georgianus. Next base: position 19,174,730 of record NC_047524.1, read on the forward strand.
CAAATGACATGTAATTTAAAAAGAATAACAAATTAGAAGGAAATAAAAAAAAAGATTATGATGATTTCAGTATTCTGAGGCTCTGAGTCCCATTTATTTTCCTCACGGACGGCAAAAAAAGTCAGACATTTTACGATTTAAAATAAAAACAATAATCATGGCTTGATATTGAGTAAGACATTTTTTTTATGAACCACACAGCTTCCGGTCTTCCAAGACCCGACCGGACAAAAAGACGTGGTACAACTAATCATACTACCAATAGACATACATTGCTTTTAAAATCGTTCTGTGTGACACGAAAAAAAGGGGAAAATCGTGACGGTGAACACGAATCAATAGATTAAATGTCGTGACTATAACACGAAATGCCGTGAGACTGGGTTGTACTGCTAGCTTAAATAGCACCATTGAGCTAGCAGACATTAAAGCTCAGTGTGGGACACCATGGATCGCTTTTCACAACAGTTTAAATATCAGCATTAATAATGGTTTAGATGTTATGAAGATTAATAAAACTTCAGTTTAAATATAGCCCTTTCACTTGAACCAAGCCTTCATTTAAAACAAAACACAGAGTCAGAAAGTGAGAAGAAAACTGAGGATAAGCTCGGAATCCAATGTGAAAGGAAGCCATTTTCTTTTCTCCCAGCGTCCTATTGCCTGGCAGGGACAGCGAGCAACTGCATCTTTCTCACAGAGAAACAGAAGATGCAGAGAGGGGAAACTCTCCTCTGTGGCCTTTTCTCCCTCCGTCCCCCCCTCTCTCTTTCTGCCTCTGTACACCAGATTATGAAAATGAGTGGGAACCAGTGACCCCACAGCTTTCATTGCATATTCGGGGGGGGGCCGGGAACGACACACACTGGATACTAATAAATGAAGAAGGAGAGACTGAGTATGTGTGTGTGTGTGTGTGTGTGTGTGTGTGTGTGTGTGTGTGTGTGTGTGTGTGTGTGGACATTATAAGACAACACTCTCTGGCATAATAGCCCCCTACCCACACCCTCCCCCAATGTTTGTCTGATGAGAGAAAAGAAGAAGAGACAGGAGATAGAGAATAGTCCTCCAACGCTAAAGCAGAGACACTGTCGCCTTAATACCAGAAGCAATTTACAATTCATCCTCTCCTAAGAATAGGCGGTAAATACTTGATGAGAGCGATGCGTGCAATCTAGCAGCAGCAGTATAGCTCAACTAAAGCACAACATACACAGCTTATTGTTTCAGTGTGTGAAATAAATGAATCACTATGCAGCACATCGGTGAGCAACTGCTGTCATGCAATTGAAGATGCTTAAGTATATGCATGCATGTTTTCATGGGAGTAGGCTACATGTTTGAGTGTGTGTGTGTGTGTGTGTGTGTGTGTGTGTGTGTGTGTGTGTATGTGTGGTCTAGAATTACTATACTTGTGGAGACCTACATCTGTTTACATAGTCACGTGTGGGGACTGGCTTCCCTTATGGGGACAAATTGGAGGTCCCCATGAGGGGAATCATTAATTTTAGGGTGAAGACTTGGTTAGGTTTAGGGTTAGGGTAAGGGTAAGGTTAAGGGTTAGGCATGTGTTGGTTATGGTTAAGGTTAGGATACGTCTCTAGGAAGGAAATGCATGTAAGTCAATGTAATGTCCCCTGAAGTGATGTATACATGGTATGTGTGTGTGTGTGTGTGTGTGTGTGTGTGTGTGTGTGTGTGTGTGTGTGATCTCTCTCTGTCTGTCTTCCATAGTGTTTTGTCAGTGAGGCGTCTCTGTAGCATACGGCTGGGTAGCTACAGTGGCTCATTGGCAAACATGAGCTGTGCTGCGGTAAAAAACGCTCTCTCCAGACAGGAGGGAGACGGGAAGGAATTACCTTGTTGCACAAGGGTTGAGCGGACAGTTTTTGTTTGAGCGAGTGTCAGAGGGAGAGGGAGAGAGGGTGAAAAAGAAGAGCTGACAGCAGCAGCCGTCACAGTGAACACCATGAACGACAGTGGCACACTATTTCTTTGAACGACATTACTTTTCAAAATGCTGTCTGACTGACTGACCGGCACACTCTTAACACTGCTCCTGTAGAAGCAAACTTTTATTGAATGTGTTGCTATGCATGAAGTTAACCAAACATTAGCTTGAGGCAGGATATCTCAGGTTAGCTTGCTAGCTAGGTGGTAGCTAGCACAGTGTAACGTTTAAACTGTAGCATGTAAACACTTCAATCAAAACAAAATGTACTTTTCAAGATTTATTTTGGAACAAAGTTTAAAAGATAGACCTTTTCACATCAGACATCTTAACTTGTCATAATAAAAGTGATGTGGCTCTGATTTGATTCGTCAATACCAAAACCCTGAAACCAACAAATGGAATTCAGCCACCATCGGTTTTATAATTATGATGTTCTACTGCCTCTCATGTCTTCTGTGAATATATCTATTCAGACGGAACATTTGCACATTTAAGTGGTGGTTATTTCAAATGAAAGGCATCATCATGGTTCACCTGCACGGGTGTTTCCACTGGTGTCTGATTACACCTCTTCTCTTGATTGTGATTGACTGACATTTCCCATCCTGTAAGCATTTGCTGCACCTGTTTGGTGAGATAACCTACAGCTTTAGTATTCTCACTGCAAAATATAGTTTTATTACGTCATATAATTTCCAGTATAGGCTACGCAGATCCACTTGCCTGCCCCCTGAGCAGAGGTCTGAGCAGACAGAATAAGTGAGTACACCTGCGCCGAGTGTGTAAGAAAACACATATTTTCTCACTTGCTGCGTATCTACCCATGAAGCTAGTTTATTTTGCCAAGGTTTTAAGACATCCGTCCGTGACACTTCAGCCTCTAACTCATATAAATAGAGGTAGAATTTAATTTTGCCACCCTCAGAATTGAAGAATCACATACAAAAATGTCAACAGCTACATCTTTTTCCAGTCACTTTTAATATATCCCGAACATGCTGTCAAACATTTTCTCAGGGACTCATTTCTTCAGGATAAGCTAATTTTTAGAAGACAGGTAAAGTAGTGTTTGATTGCTATTTGGATGAACTGAGTCATTAATAATCTATGGGATTTCTTACTTCTTGATTTTTTCTTAGCTGTGACTTGCTGTAGAAACAAGTGTTTATTTTTGTCAGTTAGCTTGGACAAAATGTTTTTTTTCCAGCAATGTTTTAAACCAGATTTGAATTCATACTTGTCTGCAATCATCTTATATCACTTTACACTTACTACCAAATTGAATTATTTTGTATTTTCCATTTGAGGCGTGATCGAATGTGAATCATTTTTTTATTCCTCTAATTTTCCCTTTAGGAATTTCCAGAATTCAAATGTTTGACCTTTCTGATACACGAGAGCATACTGCCACCTCTCAATGGGCTTCGGTGAAAAATGTGATTTGAATTCAGTGAGAAATGAATCATCTCATCGTGCAACGAAGGTTAAATCAGATGCTTCAGATGTGAAAAGAAGGTCTTTTGATGCAGAAATATCTGCAAATTGTGTTATTTACAGTGAACCGCAAATGCTTCCTTGCAGCATTAGAGCAGCATTTATACCCCGCAGCGTCTCTTCACTTAGTGCTTCTCTCGTCTCCTGGCATCAAGATGAAGGCCATAGCCAAACTCTAAGTGCATAGCTTTCCATGTAGGTCTAAAATACGACTCTTCTTCTGGCAGCGAGGGCGGACAGCGCTGTAGCAATGATAGTGCATTAAAAAAAAGATTTGGGTGAGGTAGTGTGTGTGGGAATGTTGGAGAGAAAGAGAGAAATAGTGAGCAAAAGCACAACGTAAAGACTGTAGGCTGGCTGGCTTTCAAGGCCCACTTTGGATCGAGCAAGCTGGGTCTGGGATCTGTGCTAACGTGTGCTTCTTTATATATACCATAGACACGTGTGTGCGTGTGTGTGTGTGTGTGTGTGTGTGTGTGCGTGCATGCGTGCGTGCATACACACACATCTCTCAGCCGAACGGAGAGAGTGAGCACTTCAGCAATGACAAGTAGGTAAACAAAATCATCCGTGCAGAAAAAAGAGAGACGGAGATGTGCCGCTACAGGCAGGAGATAAGCCAACGAGGTAGAAGGATGGACATTTAGAGAACAGAGGGAACGATGCAGGGAAAAGGTGTCGAGAAAAAGGGAAGAACATGGGAATAAAATAGAGATGCAAGAAATTAGAAATAAGGAACAAAGGAAGTAATTACAAAGGGAAGATAACAAGCGGGAAAAAACAACTGCCAAAGGCTTCATTTGAAAAAAAAATATTTAAGCACAATGGAAATTAAAATGAAGTTAATTGAAATTTGAAAAAAGGGGAAAATATGGAAGTAAGGAAAATAAACAAAGAAAGGATTACTGAAGAAGACAGAGCAATTCAGACAAAAACAAGAATACCATTCGACGAAAAGTAAAGGCTAGTAACAATTCAATATCGCTCTGTATGAATTATACAGGAGCCTGCTTGCTGCATTATGCATTTGCAAGCACATGTAACCAAACCCTGATCACTGCTCCTCAGTGCCAGACGCATAGCTTTGCATGGCAGATAGCGTAGACAGACAGCAGAGGCATTATGGGAAATCACCTTGTGTCTCTAGGTGACCGGGGCTTCCATGTATCCACGGCATTGTTTTCCAGCCACTCCAACTAAATCACAACGGAGTAAGTAGTTCGTGTTCATGAATACTGACACAGAAGTGTGCATGTGTGATTATGTTTGAGCATGTTTATTTTATGTGTGTGTGTAGCATGTGAGCGAGTCTTTGAACATCTGTATGCGTCTCTGCCTCCCTGCTCCTATCCCCCCTCGCTGTGTTTCCTCTCCATGCAGCTCTGCCGTGATGAAGTCCGTCGCAGGGTCCCCGACCCAATATCCAGCGCCTAATAAACTAATACATCATTAATGAGAGGGAGGGAGGGATGCGGCGGGGGGGAGAGATGCACTGAGTCCACTGCCGGGCTGCAGCCAGCTACTGCTCCACAGCTCAATAGGCTTTCTAACAAGGCTCTGTCCTTGAGAGAGGCTGCATACTAAAAACTTCTCCATCGGCCGCCGCTCCAAGCAAGGGGAATTCATAAACAGAGGACAGAGAGAGGGAAGGGAGCGAGGGAGGGAGGGATGGAGGAAGGGGGGGTTAAAGAAGGACAAATAAGAGAAAGAGGTTCTTAGAAATGGGAGAGAGTGAGACAGAAAGGGAGAGAGGGAGGAAGATGAATCATTTTCTGCTTTAATTGTCCTTCCCTTATCTGACTGTTTGGTTTAGGTCAGACTGTCTGTCCGACCGACTCACAGCGACGACACATGATCAATAACCAGTTAATTACCGTGTTTGTATGACTATTCCAGCCTGTGTGCCCAAAAGACAAATCCCTATGGTTATAAGTGGGTAGTAAAACAAGAAAGTGCCACTTAGCTTTACAACATCTCCATAAAACTAAACGAGGAATACCCTGAATGCATCCTGTCGCAGGTAGACTCTGTGTTTACACGTATGCAAACATTTTCTTACTCAGGCGTGCCCGCTGGACATGCACACACACATAACTAGCACACATAAGCAATTTGGAGAAAGAAAGAGAGAGCTGAGAAGCACTCTTGTCAGTTGGATGTATGCCTGCACTCATAAACACACACACACACACACACACACACACACACACACACACACACACACACACACACACACACACACACACACACACACACACACACACACACACACACACACACACACACACACACACACACACACACACACACACACACACACACACACACACACACACACACACACACACGCACACACACGCGCGCACACACACACACATTGGACGCCTCTAAGCAAATACTGCCGCAGGCCTCATTTGAATAGAGATAATTGAAAATCAGACTTGTTTATCAGGCTAAATAGAATGACAGACACTCACAAAAGGAGGCAGGGAGAGCGAGCTTAGCGAGTATTAGCATAATGTTCATGGCTGAATGATTTCTAGGTCCATTAGGCCAGGGAAGGACATTCGAGAAGTTCACTTTTCATAGCCGGGGCTAAATGCTGAAATATGACTTCATTTTGAGGTGTTACTTTAAAATGATGTATTGGCATTTCAATACTGACGTGAAGGTGGTAGAGGGGGGGGGGGGGGGGGGGAATTCAGGGAATACGCGCAAGGAAATTACAAGAAAAGAAGGAGAGAAAAGAAAGGATGGAGAGAGGGGGGAGGGGGGTTGGTGGTTACAAATGCTCAGGAGAGATTTGGGATACTGTCCAAGACTTTCATCATCTTTGATGCAAATGATCAGACCCCATAATTAGTCCTCTCATATTGCTCTCTCTCATATCTTCTTCTTGGTTTTCTCTCTAATTTCTTGTGATCAATGAAGCACAGTATGAGGTGGAGAGGGGCGTCGTACTGCTATTGCCGAGCTGGTTACTCTCGGGGGCCCCTGGCATGGCTCGATGCCTGGGCGGCCCCTTCAGAGTAAACCCATCTCTGATTAGAGCCCATTCAATTAGGCTCCAAGACACATGATACACAAACATGTAGCTCAATATGGAGCCACCGCAGCAAGAGAGGAAAAGTGATATTTGGTCTAAATCAAACGACAGAAAATCAGTGTGCAGAACACGATTAGGTCAATGTTCCCCTCTAATTCTAATCCAAATAAAGAGCCATCTAATTCCACTATCAGCTGAAATCCAGTGCCCACTCTGATTGTATCACAATAAAGCTTTGAAGCAGCGAGAGCAAAAGGAAAGCAAACAGGAGCGTCCTCGGGCCAGAGCCCACATTGCCTGAGGACAGCCTGCAGACCACACAACACTGCCCTTGGCCTTACAAATTACAAGTGCACAACAAAAGGGAAATCCCATTACTTGGAAGGAAAAGCACAACAAGAGGGTGTCTCGATGCATTCTGCAGCCTGACTGGAGATGATAGTGTCAGATAACATGACAACAGCGGAACATCGGAAACTTTGCAAGACAATATACACAAACAAACAAAGACACAAATAGGTCTGATAAACACAGTGGAAATAAAACAGTGGAACAAAGAGAGAGCTGCATGTTATCCTGCACTGAGGCAGCACTGAGAGCACCAGTACCTCCTGTTCACACTTAATAGCTGCTGCAATTGTACCGTATTTAAGTAACCACACATTTAAACAGTGGTGGAAAGTAGCTAAGTATATCAACTCAAGTACACATTTTAGATACTTGAACTCTCTACCCTATTATTATTATTGTTTTATACTACTTTATATTTCTACTCCTCTACATTTTGGAATGAAACTTTGACCTTTTTACTCCACTATATTTATTTAACAGATTTATACTTCATAAATTCAGAATTTGAAATGTGCAGCTTTAGCTTCCAAATGTTGGAAAATATAACTTCTGCAATGAGTACTTTCACTCCTAATACTTTCCCCTAAATACTTTTACTTAAGTATCATTCTCGATGCAGCACATTCACTTGAAATTAAAATGTTTTTACAGTGTATTAGTACTTTAACCCAAGTAAAGAATCTGAATACTTTTCCACCACTGCATTAAGAATTGAGAGAGTAAAATATTCCTATTTTTTCATTTTAGTTTCACCAATCGATACAAATATTGTGCACACCATCTTATAAATCAACCTTAGAGGAGAAGGTGCGCCTACAAATTGCTAAGGCTACACGATGTTGAAAAGTCTGAATATGAGAACGTTTGGGTAGGTGACAAGTATCTAACATAGTTTGTGCCACTTGGTTTAATGTGTTTGCACGAGTGGCTTGAGCATTGTCTTCAAGTCATACCACGATTTCAATTTGAACAGAGTGAATGGTGTTAGGCCTCTTAGGCAGACACACATGGAGACGTGTCCATAACGATTAGCACAGAGGACATGTTGTGGTTAGGGTTAATGTTACACAGTGTTCAGTTCAACAGCATGACACATACTTTGACCATGCTGCTTTAACAGAGGAGTGTGTGCGCTTGAATGTGCAGTGTAGGAGATTAGAGAGGTGAAAGGGAACATGTCTTCATTAGTCATGTGTGTGTGTGCATGTGTGGGTGCATGTGTGTGTTAGGGGGGTCCCTCTCTCTTCCCTGTGATCAATGTGGATGAAGAATAGTACTGGGAGTCATCTGGAGGCCTTGTTGTTCTTCCTTTCTTATTACTCAGGATATTTGAAATGTATTAGGTTGATATATGGCTATAATTACAACTGCATTTCAAAGGGAAGTGCCCCGAACGTGACAGATTCACAACACAAAGGTGAGTGGGATAAAATATAGGCATAAGGCAATATATCAGAGAAAAAAAAGCACATTAATCCGAGTTAATATCCTGGCTCAGTGCCCTTGTGTCAGGTACAGCCATCCAAAGGTAAAAGTCAAAGTCAAGCTTCCCATTTCCCTGCTGAGATGGGGTGATTAGCACAGGGAAGACAAATGGCAGGATAAAGGGATGGAGGTTAAGATAAAGACTGGGATTCCTCTGTAACAGAATAAACTCACCAATATTATTAAACCTAAAGCTTAATCCTAAACCACAAGCAAAGCTGGCAACGTTGTTTTTGATTGAAGTTAGCTAATTAGCATTGGGTTCAATTGGCAGTACGAGGAAAAGCAGATCAGGAATTTAATGAAACACACATGAAAAGGTCTGTTTCAAGATAAGATGGATGTCACACTTTGCTATTAATTATACTACATTTTAAAGATTTTAGTTTTGAGTATAAACAAGGCAAGAAAACAAAGACACTTGACTTGTTGACCTCACAATGCCCGAACAAACAGTCATTTCTCCTTCTATTCCTGCGTCTGGCCCTGGAACCCCAAATCATGGCGATAACCCCCTGATCCCACCGGAAGCGTCTGCGCTGCGCTGCGACCTCCTCCTGCGTCATAACCCACCAGGCGCGTTTCAAAACGTTGCGGAAGCGGAGCGTCGTGTGTGCAGCCTCGCAGTTGTTGGATGAACGTTCCACTTCCTGCCTGCGCTGCGCCGCGTAAAAAATAGGATTCATCCTATATTTTAGAAATTCCTTGCGGCGAGGAGCTTCTGGGACGCTTCGAGCCGCGGCGCAGCGGGTCTGGTGGAATAGCACCTATTGACTAGAGTGGCCGCGATCGCTAAAAACGCCGCAGACGCTCCTGGTGGGATTAGGGGGTAAGGCAAAGGACACAGATGGCTGGAGAAAATATAGAGACAGCGGAAACATTTTTGAAATCAGAGGACAATGACATTCTATCTCCTTTGGGAATGGGAGGATGTGGGGGAGCAGAGGAGAGGAAGATGAGGAGAGGAGGTCGGAGAGGAGAGGAGAAGAAGAGGAGGAGAGGGCAATTTGGTTTCCACTCTTCTCTAATCTAATATGTGTAACTGTGACTGATTCTCTGTCCTAAACCAGGACCCCAGACACAGGGAAAGGGCACCAAACTTCTCCGCTAGCCTGGGGGGGGATGAACCAAGGAGGCAGAGGAGAGCTGGGGAGGGGGAGAGGGGGAGATGGAGAGAGTGCGGGAAGGGCAAAATAATGTGTCAGCTCTGGTGCAAAAGAGCGATAGAAACAATTCCAGAAATGGGAGAGACATATTCCCAAAGCTTGTGCATTATTGCCGGGATGTTGGACAAAGCAAATATATAATACAGCGCAGTAAATCCAGTGAAGGTGTCCTGGTGGGGGGGTGACGAGGACCCCACGGAGAAGCACCAAATCACACATTTTTCACACCATCACAAGAACACGGTGACAGATAAGTGAAAGAATAGATGTGTTTCTCTCAGTGTGGGTAAGTGAATGTGTCTTTGGAAAGAGTTGTGGTGTTTTTTGGTGACTCCGACTGCAGAAAAGCTAAGGTTAGCTATTTGCTCTTTTCACACCTCACAGGGTAAAAAAAGGGCATGGAAGCATTGGGGAAATTCAGCTATTAAGACTTCCCAAATCCCTCTTTTCACCGCGGGGCAATATCCAGTATGGCTAGCCCTGTGCTTTGAGACACTAATACCCACCAAACTGACACACACACACACACACACACACACACACACACACACACACACACACACACACACACACACACACACACACACACACACACACACACACACACACACACACACACACACACACACACACACACACACACACACACACACACACACACACACACACACACACACACACACACACACACAGTCACAGCCATGGTCCTGCATTCTCCATTAGATTATTGATTTTGGTTTTGAGGGGGTAGAGAAAGGATTTAAGGTTAGATCTCTTCGGGGGATGGCTCAAAACGCAGGGTCAGCAATGCAACACGGTTTAATAAAACCTACACACATATGATTTATTAAACTTTTGGACTCATAGCAACAACAAGAATGAATATAAATAAATATGTATGTGTAAATTGCCAAGAAGCTTCTGGTGTCCTCTATGAAAAAACAGCATAAACTGTCCAATTTAAGGTACATTTTCATAGGAGTGCTTATTTTTAAAAGTTCCTTCATCTTTGTAGGCCTCTACAGAACACAAGCAGCCTCAGTGAAAGCAGAACAAAACTATTCAAAAGAAAGGGCTCCCCCATGTTTGCATAAGTAGTTGCAGCAAATCCTGAAATGTCCAGAGATACAAACAAACAGCCTCTCACGTTGCTGACTTCAAACACAGGTAGAGCATGCTGCGGTGGAGTCGCCTGACAAACGTAGACTTGGAAGGCAGCGGGGACAAAAAAACTAGTACATGTGCAAAGATTTTCAATGTTTCCCAGGCACCAAGTATGCGGGCTCTGTTTTTGCGGAGGCAGACGCATGTTCAAATCTGGCTTGCTGTTCCTTTACGCATTTCATCTCTGATTCCCCCTTTCATCACCGCCACTCTTCAATACAGGCTAATCCGGACAAAACACACAAATAGATACCATGTACGCTTCATTTTTTAAGGGCATCAAACTAGATTTTGAGTAGATAATGTAGGGCACAGTTGATAGTTTATTTTACTCAAAAGAGCGCAATGATTTAAATGACAAAAAAAACAACTCCTATGAAGTAAACCTGAGGCTTTTGAGTTGTTGTTCTTGGTCTCAATCAGATTGTGAGGACTCAAATGACCAGAGCGAACATTCTACTTTTAGACACAGAATGTACACATGGGGAGTTTTTTTACTTTTTGAGTAAATACTCTGGATTTTTTCAGCCAAACAAATAGATAGATAAGGGGTTTTGTGTATTTATACTAACGTGAATTACATACTGGGATTATGGGGAGGGGTTTGAAACAGCAGTATACCATTTTCTGAAATTGTGAGTTTATGAAGTTATTATTGTTTGGACAAAATACAGAAATGTATAAGGCATGGAGGTGAGTATTTCCTTTGTCTTCGTCACAATCAAATGTAAAAAGTACAGACCTACGGTAATAATGTTATCTGATAAGCCTCTATCTTCTTGACCAAAATGTATCATATCCGTACAAAGCAATCGCCAGGAGACACATGAGCTAACTCACATCTCTCTCATCCACAAGTGGCCGAAACACAACACGTTGTTAATCCTCGATGGCACATGACAGCAAAATCTGTAACGCAGCACCCGCAAACGTCCCTTACAGCCACTCTCACAGTCTCACAATGTGTCCTCAATGTCAAACGGCAGCGCCATTGAACCGTACGCCTCTGAAGAGCACAGACACGGAAACGTTTAGGCATTTAGTGTGAATAATGTGGAGACACACATTCGTGGTGAATATTCAGTGTGTCAGAGATGAGTAGCCATGCACGGCTCTCAGATAAGGCCTGCTACGGGGCCCTTAGAGGGACAAGAAGAGAGGGGGAAAGAACATCTGAAAAGGCACATTCTTCTTTGGCGATCAGAGAAAGCCTAGCAGCGCTCGACTCTTTTATCCCCCTTTTTTTCTCAAACACAGAGAAGAGAAGACGTCCTATTCTAACACGTTGAGTTTATCTTGTAGGTATCATTTAGAGGTGAGACCAACACATGAGCTTTAAGTGCATTTAAGTACATTTTGCACAAGCTTATGTGTATGTAGTACAGCTAAAATGAGGATCAGATTAACTTGATTAATGTTCGGTTCAATGCCACAATGTATTCATATTGAGCTAATGCTCTATGTGTGAAGGCTATTTGAATTATTTGGGATATAAATGTACGGTTTGAAAATGATGAAACGTCTTAAACTGGACCCTCTTTGTCGTCTTAAAATAGTGAAGTGTAGAAAAAGAGAATGAACTTTAAAGTAAAATAACTTACCTATGTGATGAAGAACCAACGACGACACAGACATAGATAGGAAGAAAGAGAAAGACCATAATTATAATGCGATCAGCAAAATGATGCCATTGTAATTACTCATACATTCCATAGCATTTGCATAAAATTATGTCCATGAAAAAACATGCAATTCATTAATTTAACATGGCTACATTACAACAGGCATTTGGCATATCATTAAATATATTCCCAGGAATGTTTCCCAACACTGGTGACACTTTACTGTGCAAGTGTGTGTGTGTGTGTGTGCGTGCGTGTGTGTGCGTGTGTGTGTGTGTGTGTGTGTGTGTGTCTGTGTGTGTGAGAGAGAGAGAGAGAGAGAGAGAGAGAGAGAGAGAGAGAGAGAGAGAGAGAGAGAGAGAGAGAGAGAGGGAGAGAAAGATGTGCTCTGGGTAAGTGGTTGTTGAATCATTAGTGCTTTTGAGATTCACAGTAGATTTCACAGTCTTATAATGACTGTGTTTGCACATGACAGAGCGGGAAAGAGAGGAAGAGAATTTGGGTTATTACCATAGAAACGGAGGAATTAACCGAGTGATGGAGTATAAAACGGAGAGCTGTGCAAATACATGGCAAGAACTAAGAACAGTGTAATGAGTGCTTAAACATAAGAGAGGGGAAAGCAGAGGAAAAGAAGCGTACTGATTGGCTGGGGCAATGACAAGCACTGAGCTTAGCCAATAGAGCGACAGAGGTAGACAAAAGTCCACACATACATTTTCTCTGTTCATTCCCTGTCACTCTACCTCTCAGACTCCCCCTTTTCTTCCTCCCCTCACCCCCTCCCTTTCTTTTCTCCTATTTCCAATCTCCTTGCTCTTATTTTAATTACCCCAAGAGAAATTAAAAAGGAAAATGGAGAGCGTCGTCGAAAAGGGAGGGAGGGATTGAGTGAAAGGTAAAGAATGGAAGGAAGGGGGAGGTTTTGTAGCTTCAGATGGGAAGATAAACAATCTATGCCTTTAAGTGAATTAGAATCGGAGTAGGGGGGATTTAAAATGGATGAGCAAGGAGGGGTGATTTTTATCATGATGGCAGCAGAAAAAACAACAGCACGAGGTCAATGAGGTTGAAAGCAAGTGAAGTGGGATGCAACCGTCGACGCGAGTGTCAATTCTGCCCCTATCTCACTCACTCACTCACTCACACACACACACACACACACACACACACACACACACACACACACACACACACACACACACACACACACACACACACACACACACACACACACACACACACACACACACACACACACACACACACACACACACACACACACACACACACACACACACACACACACACACACACACACACACACACACACACACAAATGTTGACATCCCTTGTGGGTGTTGAGAAACCACAGAGATACATTTTGACATGTTCTTCTAAATTATATTTCCATGGAGTGTGTGTGTGTGTGTGTGTGTGTGTGTGTGTGTATGTGTCCCTTTGCTGTGTCTCAAAGGGATTTTACAATATGTCCTTCTTCAGTCTCCCAGGGTGAATGTGTCCCTGTTGTCACACTGTGTGTATGCATGCATGTGTGTGTGTGTCCCTCAGAGCTTTGCTGCTAGCCTCTGGATTTCTATCAGCACATCTGTGTTGCTGCCACTGTTAGCCAGGCGTGTACCACACACACACACACACACACACACACACACACACACACACACACACACACACACACACACACACACACACACACACACACACACACACACACACACACACACACACACACACACACACACACACACACACACACACACACACACACACACACACACACACACACACACACACTGACTGCATACATACGCAGACACACACGCACGCATACACGCACGCACACACACACACACACACACACACACACACACACACACACACACACACACACACACACACACACACACACACACAAAGGGCGACAGGAAGGAAGAAAACAAAGCAGAGAGGAGAACGGGGACATGATTTCAAAAGCGCTGAAACGAAATCCTCCAGAGTTGAGATCACAGAAACACTAAAAAAAGAAAGAGATGAAAGCGCAGTCGCTGTCTTTTTGAGCTTTCTCAACACACAAAACATCACCCGTCCGTTCGTTTTTGGGAAGGTAAAAACTCCGCCATCAGTTCTGTGCTTTGCGGTTTGAAAACTCTGTTCGGCTAATACTTTTTTGAGCCGGTCCTCTTCCTGTGTTAGAAAATGATTTGCCGCTCTCATCCCCCCAAAGACATTTTAATAATTCTCTCACTTGGCATTCTCCCTCTTTTTTCCTTTCTCTCCAGTCTTGTCATTCATTCCTCCTATTTTACACTCCCTGATCCTCTTTTTCTCTCACCCTGCTGGCTTCTTCTTTCCATCAGTTTATCATTTAAATATTCAGCCTTTTTTTAAGTGCAAGGACAAAGTTATTATGGCTGAATTTTTATTTGCCTCCATCCTAACTCGTTCTCATCTTCTGGAGAGTGTGCTAGAGACAAAGAGGGTGACAGAGGAAGACAGAGACATACTGTAATGAGTGGGAAATAGAGAGAAAAGGATGCAGTGGGAAGGAAAGAAGTTGCTGAATTTGGACATTCAGTTAGGAATGAAGGAGAAAAAGAGAAGGGGAGGAGGACACAGCAATGTTAATGAGACAGTGAGGAGATGGAGAGACAGGTGGAAGAGGAACAGGAAGCAGTATTAAAGAGGCAGAAATGGACAGAAAGACATGGCTTCTTTGATAGTGACGATACTTATTAATCGCCTCCAACGACCAATTCTGTGTTGACCCGAAATAACACCGGTGAGGCTGATTCTGTAATCGATTCCGTGGGTTAATAAAATGATTATGAATACTTTGCCCCTCCAATAACAGATGAGGATGAGCTGAGAGACAGAACAAATTCTACTTATACAAATGAGAGAATCAAAAGGTGATACTTTAGGTAAGAAAACAAAAGATTAAAAAACAGAAAAAAGGAAGAGGCTGAAAGAAATATAAAAATGAAGGAGGAAAAGTGAGAGAGAGAGAGAGAGAGAGAGAGAGAGAGAGAGAGAGAGAGAGAGAGAGAGAGTGTACAATGGAGAGCGGCTGTGTGTGTGTGCAGACTGCATTGTGTTGGCATCTCTGTCTGAATGCAGCAGGAAACTCAATGGACTGGGGTCCTTTTATTATGCAGCTCAGGCAAGGCTGTCTGAGGAGCTGCCTGTTTAAACAGCTAAACTAAAATGCACCGTGGACTTGTGACACAGCCCCTGACACACAGCAATACACACACACGCATTACAAATACAAAGATAAAAGCACTTAAAGCATATGCTTTCATATACAAATGAACTCTTCCACTTTTTGCACTCTCGCTTGCACACACAGAGCACACATCCCACTGAAGGTTGTGGGGAAATATACACTTTTTGGCATACATGCATACCTCTTACATCTATACGCACGCACGCACGCACGCACGCACGCACGCACGCACGCACGCACGCACGCACGCACGCACGCACACACACACACACACACACACACACACACACACACACACACACACACACACACACACACACACACACACAAACACAGACCCAAATCTCACAGTAAAGACAGCTGAGACATCGTGGACACACCTTCTCCTTCATATTGTTTCTTTAATCCTTGGGTCTCTTGAAAGGCGCTATACAAATTAAAATGACTATTATTATTATTAATTACTGGGACAAAAAGAGGCAGAACAAACAAGTGAAGGACTGACCGACAAAGCCATTGGTGCATTCAGGTCTCCTCGCACGGTCCCATTTGGAAGGGTATTTTTGGGTTCATGAACATTAAGTGGACACTTCAAGCTACAACGATGTGTTGTATATGATTGCTCAGAACTTTAAGACAACATTATTCAGAGTTGTTGTTCTGATGCAACTTTTCTAGGTCAAGAACACATCTTTCACATGATTCCAATCTGCCAAAAAACCAGCCCTTCCATCAAGTGTTATGGTATTGCAGTAACCCTGCTGACAGAATAACAAACAGACAGAGCAGTACAGAGCCAACACGTTTCTTGATGGCGGTAATAAACAACTGTAACTACTGTTAATATTGATATTACACGGCTGTAATGCAGTACAATACCTTGAATTAACCAGAGGTCTTACACAAATGTACCAAAACGAATATAAATATGAGTTTAGCTTTAAATCTACCTAGCAGTTAATATCAATGTAAACATCTATAAACACTTTCCCTGACTACTGCATTAACGATATTCCTACAGAACGCTCTAAAACAACAAATTACATTTCCGAACATAGGACATGCCATCAGCTGAAGACACATTTATTCCAATGGATAACTTTGTGTCTTGTGTACATATCCTGATCCCTCAGATATGGCGGCGTGGTCTCTGGGCTCGGATGTGTGTAATGAGCTATCCTTTCCTTCCAGCGCTCCCAGTATCAAACGCCTCCTTCCACCCCAGTCGTTTACCCGCGGACTGAACTCTATGAAGTCGATGCTACTGCTTGTTCCAGCGCTCCGGCTTTGAACACCGTGCCTTTTGGGGCTGCGCACATATCTGCTCTCTTCCTCTTCCTCTCCTTTATGTTCCCCTTTTCAAGTCTTCCCAGGCGTCTGCGACTCTTTGTCTTCTCCCCCTTTCTTCTTTCAAGTCAAGACAGGTGGGAGCAAACAGCTTGGCAGTTTTCCTCTCATTCTTTATCCACTTTCTTGTTTTCTTTCTGTGGCTGCGTTCTTCCTCTTTATCCCTCTCTCTGTTTCTCCAAATTGACTTGAGAGAAATCCTTGATCTGCCATTTTGAAGGAGGGAAGTAAGCGTTGGTGTATTTCTACACACACAAACACACAGCCCCGTGGATTGGGCCTACTGAATGTACTAGGTATCCTTGTTAATACTGCGATTGGAACATACATTCTTTATCCCTCACAGGCTCACTCATCCACACACAAGCACACAGGTGAAACAGGTGCACCCACAAATGAACTGCTACCCATGATGAAATCTGTGGTATTATGGAACTGAAGTGTCGTGACATTCAATAGAAGGTTATTCAGCACAGTGAGTTTTCTGAAGGCGAGCATTGAAGCCATGACCAGATAATGGTTTGTATGGTTATCTGCAGAAGTGTGATGCAAGGGTTCATAATGTAGTAGATGTATGTTTTTTTAACCAGGGCCTTTATTCAAGTGACAGAATTGAATGAAAGCCCCCCCCCTCTTTCATTCAATACATTATGAACCCTTGCATCACACTTCTGCAGAGACCATAGAAACCATTGGGTCCCAGGCCAACGCCAGGTCCTCCACATGGGGACCAAGCCCCAGTACGTAGGCTGCCAGCTCGACCAACTGATCTCTGTTTTTCTAAATATAATATTTTATAAACTAAAAGCGATCCATTTTAAGTTCTGTTCGGTTTGCTTTAGAAGCATTCTAGGTATAATCAGGTTAAAGGAATATTCTACTTTATTAGCCAATAACGACAATAGTTTTTTATGTTTTAAGTGTGTCCGTTACCAAATTGACTCGTAGATATTCACATTAGGGTGGTCCTTAATGCCATGTAAATGTTGTGACAACATGTACCCCTCCCTCATCGACCTGCAACATGTACCTCTCCCTCATCGACCTGCAACATGTACCCCTCCCTCATCGACCTGCAACATGTACCTCTCCCTCATCGACCTGCAACATGTACCCCTCCCTCATCGACCTGCAACATGTACCTCTCCCTCATCGACCTGCAACATGTACCTCTCCCTCATCGACCTGCAACATGTACCTCTCCCTCATCGACCTGCAACATGTACCCCTCCCTCATCGACCTGCAACATGTACCTCTCCCTCATCGACCTGCAACATGTACCTCTCCCTCATCGACCTGCAACATGTACCTCTCCCTCATCGACCTGCAACATGTACCCCTCCCTCATCGACCTGCAACATGTACCTCTCCCTCATCGACCTGCAACATGTACCTCTCCCTCATCGACCTGCAACATGTACCCCTCCCTCATCGACCTGCAACATGTACCTCTCCCTCATCGACCTGCAACATGTACCTCTCCCTCATCGACCTGCAACATGTACCCCTCCCTCATCGACCTGCAACATGTACCCCTCCCTCATCGACCTGCAACATGTACCCCTCTCTCATCGACCTGCAACATGTACCCCTCCCTCATCGACCTGCAACATGTACCTCTCCCTCATCGACCTGCAACATGTACCTCTCCCTCATCGACCTGCAACATGTACCCCTCCCTCATCGACCTGCAACATGTACCCCTCCCTCATCGACCTGCAACATGTACCCCTCTCTCATCGACCTGCAACATGTACCCCTCCCTCATCGACCTGCAACATGTACCCCTCCCTCATCGACCTGCAACATGTACCCCTCCCTCATCGACCTGCAACATGTACCCCTCCCTCATCGACCTGCAACATGTACCCCTCCCTCATCGACCTGCAACATGTACCCCTCCCTCATCGACCTGCAAGTACCCCTCTCTCATCGACCTGCAACATGTACCCCTCCCTCATCGACCTGCAACATGTACCCCTCCCTCATCGACCTGCAACATGTACCCCTCCCTCATCGACCTGCAACATGTACCCCTCCCTCATCGACCTGCAACATGTACCCCTCCCTCATCGACCTGCAACATGTACCCCTCCCTCATCGACCTGCAACATGTACCTCTCCCTCATCGACCTGCAAAATGTACCCCTCTCTCATCGACCTGCAACATGTACCCCTCTCTCATCGACCTGCAACATGTACCCCTCTCTCATCGACCTGCAACATGTACCCCTCTCTCATCGACCTGGGCTGCCACACCAGCAGCCACGGTGCATGCTGCAACTGAGGCTAAACTTCTGGGGGTTAAACTTTCCGACTTTCAATTTTAAGGACCACCCTAATTCCCATATGTAATTTGTTTTAAGTTGTTTCAAGGCAATGTCAAATATTTTCACCAAACTACCAACACTGCAGCAGAAAGTCCAATCATAACTCCACTGTGTGCACCATACACTCGGCATTCAGTATGAGAATAGGAGAACCAAGAAGAAAAGCACATTTCAAGGTCAGGAATCCAGAAACATGCTTGTGGCAGCTCTGCAATACTACCAACATACAGCGGATGATTTAGAATTTGAATACAAAAAAACAAGAATACAATAGTGCTATAAAGACAGATTCATAAATGAATAAATACAATGGTTCAGTATTTTCCCCCTTCAGAATTGTATTCCCGGCAGAGCGGAGAAGCCTTTTAGAAAACCGCATTTCAACCGTGAGATTCTGGGACATACTGCATTTAATAATAAACTAACTTAAAAAAAAACGATAATTGAACAGTGAGTGGTCAAAGAGCAGAGACGGCCCTACAGGAGGAAAGAGCCGCGTTCATTTATGAGCAAAAATCCTATTAGCATGTGTCTCGTGGCATAAAGCCATCAGAAATAAACAGAGAGAAGAAAGCTCAATTTAAAATGAAATGCAGCATGTGAGGGGGGGAAAACCCGTCTCTCTCTCTCTCCCTCTGCCCCCCCTCTCTTCCTCATTGCCTTCCTCTTTATTACTCTCCTCCAAAAATCATCCCAATTACAGCGCTAATTTTAGCCTCCAGGTGGTGTGCGTTTGTGTATTTTACCTTTCCAGTAGATCGGAAAAGAGGCTTAATACAGCAGGCAGA
The DNA here is from genome assembly GCF_902827115.2 of Pseudochaenichthys georgianus. Taxonomy (NCBI): domain Eukaryota; kingdom Metazoa; phylum Chordata; class Actinopteri; order Perciformes; family Channichthyidae; genus Pseudochaenichthys; species Pseudochaenichthys georgianus. The sequence continues at coordinate 19,194,725 of NC_047524.1, forward strand.
GGTCGAACTAACTAACCTTTGTCGGCTTCAAACCGCTCACAAAATACAACATTAAGCTACATGTGTACCGAGTGTGTGTGTGTGTATGTGTTTGTGTGCGTGTGCTAGAACGAAAGAGATGTAGCAGCATGCTCTTCCCCCAAAACTTGTGTGTGAGTGAGAGAGAAGACGACAGCTTGCACGAAAATCCCTACATTTGTGATCGTGCGATGTGTGCGTGTGTGTTTGAGCTCAGCGCATTATGTTGCCGTGTTTTTTTTTTTTCACTGTACACAACTGCCAACATGTCATTCTGGTAACACAGCGATCATCAAAGCCTGCGCCATCTATCCTAAAGACCATCTAGTGATATTCATAAAGAGCATAACAGATAACAGCCTTGTCATGTTAGCTCCTCCATAATACAGACGTCGAGCCTTTCATCTACACCAGTGTGTGTGTGTGTGTGTGTGTGTGTGTGTGTGTGTGTGTGTGTGTGTGTGTGTTTGAGGGAGAGAGTGTCAAAGACAAGATGATCATATATGCTCCTGTTGTTAAGGCTTATCACGGAGATCAGAGTGATGTCAAAACAAGTTTGTTCCAGCAGGTGATGACACACACACACACACACACACACACACACACACACACACACACACACACACACACACACACACACACACACACACACACACACACACACACACACACACACACACACACACACACACACACACACACACACACACACACACACACACACACACACACACACACATAGATGAAAGGCTAGACGTCTGGATTATGGAGGAGCTATCATGGTGACACACACCTACTGCGGTACAAACACAACCATGTGTCACCTGCAAACACAATAACGTATAGACACAGACTGTACATCTGGAGGGAGATGTGGCACACCTATACGCACGCACGCATTCGCACGCGCACACACACACACACACACACACACACACACACACACACACACACACACACACACACACACACACACACACACACACACACACACACACACACACACACACACACACACACACACACACACACACACACACACACACACACACACACACAGTTTCCCCCCCAGACAAGTGGAGTATAGTCAGTCCAGTTATTTGAGCTGTGGTAGCACAGCCAGCAACAGCCTCAGTCTAATTACCTCTGGGACGCCAACATCATGCCAGTAGCAAAGCAGGTGTGTGTGTGTGTGTGTGTGTGTGTGTGTGTGTGTGTGTGTGTGTGTGTGTGTGTGTGTGTGTGTGTGTGTGTGTGTGTGTGTGTGTGTGTGTGTGTGTGTGTGTGTGTGAGCAGGGAGCCAGTGAGAGTCATTACTGTGTATTTGTCTCTTTAGGCACTCCAAATTGAAATGTATTTTCAGACAGAAATGTTAATAAAAACCTTGATCAATATTTCACAAACCACGGATGATTTTCTTGTTAACAGGTTCTCTAGTTTGCACCCAACGGTAGAAATAAGGCGGATATTTTTGACAGGAGCTTCCCATAGTGGCATTTTATTACAAATAAATGTCCACAGTGGTGCTCTTTTATAACTAATCATTGAGACTGAGCTCATCAAAGGTGTTACTTTTGCCGTTATAAAACAAAAAAAGCTGATTTACTGGGGTGAGTTTTCTGCAGCAAAGAGGTGATATTTTTTAAGAAGTGGGGATATACAACTTAAAGTGGACATGTTGTGCCAATTTCTACTAGAACCTGTTTACTTGCTTTCATGTTGAAAAAAAACATATTTATCTCATACTGTCTGTCTAAATATACCTGTATTCACCTTTAGTCTGAAATGCTCCGTTAAGGCCCCGCCTCCGAAAAAGCCTGGCATTCTCTGATTGGCTTACGAGGAAAAATGTAATGCGTTTAAAGGATAGTTTTCAAGTTGTATGTGGTGATAGAAGAAGACACAGTAGATGGGGGATATCATTTCACAAGCGTGCATGTCACATCAGAATGGGAATAAAATCTGGATAGCTTGTTGACGCCACGTTTGCTGACTGAGGAAGCCCGCAAAAAACTGACAGGGTTATCTTATTTCAAAGTTTGTGGGTTGTTGGCTGAACATATACAGAAATATAAGTGCACAAGCAGTGAAAGGGGGAGTTTGTTTATGATATGACATCTTTAAGATCAAGTATAGCTAACATGGCAAAGCAAAGGAAAAACTCAACTTTATCAACAGAAAACACAACATCAACAACAAACACTTTGATTTCCCAAGAGATCTCTGAGGAGTGCGGCTCAGAAACATCAATACAAGGAAGGTTACTGTTTTGGTGGGTGTTATATCTTGTTTTTAATGTACTTTGTATGTACTGCTTCACATCCCTGTGTGTGTGTGTGTGTGTGTGTGTGTGTGTGTGTGTGTGTGTGTGTGTTTCTTGTTCCCTGTTGTAGCGTTTCCATGAGATCAGCAGCAGCCTCCCGCCCAGTTTAATCAATAGCTTGTTACTGCAGCCTAATGTCTTTCACCGTCAGAGCTGGCACACACACACACACACACACACACACGCACGCACGCACGCACGCACGCACGCACGCACGCACGCACGCACGCACGCACGCACGCACGCACGCACGCACGCACACACACACACACACACACACACACACACACACACACACACACACACAGGCACACACACGTACACACACAGGCATATGAACACTAGTACACAAGCATATGTTAACATGCAACCAGGACAAAGGCGTAACAACATGTTGCAGAAACTGCATTCAAATGAGGAATAGTCGCACAAATCACACATTTAAGTGTTTAAAATAAATAAACTATATATTTGGCAACAACGCATTTTCTAAATACTGTAAACCTCTTCTTCTAAAACATGCTGATTTCCAAGGTCTCCAGTAGATAAAAAGCTCTCCGGGGGCAGCATTTCAGCTTTATGGCCTACACTTGGAGCCTGGAGGAGAGCTGGCCCGTGTTTGTAAAATAGAAAAAGGTGCAATGAGTGAAAGAGGAAGAGGAGAGGAACCATTAATAAAGAGAGCGAGACTAAGCAGGAAATGAAGGTTTAGATTTGTTCTTTCATCTGCCGCGAAGGGCTTTATGACCAAAACCTGCTGGCGATTGGATCTGTCATTTTCTTTTTATGGTGCAGGATAGAATGTGTTTCAATTATTTTCTTTTTATATTCAACCTTTAAATGATAGACATTAAGAAGATGCACTTCTTTAATTCTATACGACTAGCAGTAAAAAGCTTGCAGTTCGTGCCAGCTAATTTGATAACATTGTAGTAATCAGTGGATGGAAAGAAAAACAGTGTGGATACGACATGTGCAAACTGTCGACACCCTGACAGAATAGTTTATTTTAGAGAAAGTGAGTTTTCAGTCCATAACAGCAGCTGCTGAGCGATGTTGCTCTGACTGGACCTTTATGTTTATTTCTTCGCAGTAAACGAGGTAAAGCGAGGCTGTGTCTGCAGCAGCTTTCCAACACTGACTGCAAGATGAAGACTCTTAGATGAAAACTGACATTTGGGAAGGGGCACAAAAGGCTACACATATGCCTCCTAAAGCTACTAGCACATGTAAGAAAGCGTAACGTGCCTGCTGAGAAAAACGATGCGAGCATTGGACAGCTCTAACACCATGTTTTATCCCATTTAATCACAACTGATGAATTAGGATACTGTTCGGCTTTATTTGTGCATTTCACATACACATCTCATTCGTTGGAGCCAGTGACCTTTGACCTCTCCCTGCAGCCAGTCATGGAAGTTGGTAGTGTACTAGTGCGAAAAAAAAAGCAAGCCCACTTCAAACCGACATCCACTTCTTTTTCTATTTCCACTTCTGCACACAGACACACAAACAAACACACACACACACACACACACACACACACACACACACACACACACACACACACACACACACACCACACACACACACACACACACACACACACACACACACACACACACACACACACACACACACACACACACACACACACACACACACACACACACACACACACACACACACACACACACACACACACACAGCTCAGCATCCTTTTGTGCGAGCCTTTGTTTTGCCGTTTCTACCTTTTCCCTGGCTGAGGGTTTGAAAGTGATTACCGATGCGGTCCACTTCATTAGCATGAGAACAAAAACAGCGTGGGGAACACATTATCACTACACAGAGAAAGACTGAGAGCTGTATACCCGCTTGTTTACGCCTGTGCGTCCGGACATTTTCCACCAGCGTTTTCCGTACGCTGCCGTCTCACGAGGACGGCATTTTCTGCAGGAGGAAGCAGCGCAGCCGGGAGGGGCGGGAGGAAGAAAACACCGATGGATAAAGAAGCAGACGGAGACAGAGGTGTAATTCTCTGATATGTGTTGTGCAAAAGCAAGAGCATGCATCAGGCACGGTGTACACACGCAGTGAATATTCAGATGCACATAGGCAAACTATATTCTCATTTGATGTCACTTTCTCTTTCTGTAGAGTTTAGAATTCCATCCGCAGTTTGATTTACAGTGAGAAATAGGAAGGGAAATCTCTTAAAATGTCTAATTATTACCCACTACTTACATTCTTCCATAAAACCTATATATTTATTTAAGTTGTCTGTAGTTTATAGAGATACATATATGATAACAGAATGAGGGTTAAAGTCAAATATGGACTTTCCGGTGGAATACAGTAAAATTAAATAAATCTGTGTTTTGCCAGGGAGCCATATCAAGGACGCGTGGGAGACCCTGAACCAGGGTATGAGAACCATTGGCCTTGTAAACTTCCATTTTAAGCCTTAATCCTTCTCCTTCCCTCTCTCCTTCCCTCTCTCCTCTCCCTCTCCCCTCAGCCTGCAGCAGAAATACAGAGCAAACAACAATGTAACGCTCCAGAAAAGCTATTTGGAGCTGGTTGACCCAGGGGTCAGCTGGCTGGCTGGCTGGCTGGCTTCCTGGTTAAAGGGGATTGGTGGGAAATGGAAGCAGCTTCGGTTAGCCAATCACAAAGCGCGAAGCGGAAATCAATGAGGTTCCGTGGAAAATGTCAGCCAGGACTGACCTTTCGGAGATTCAGCCTCCTGAGTCAGAGAGGAGAGGAGGAGGAGGACAGGAAATAAGAGGTCAGGAGGAAAGGAGGATTCAGGATGTGAGAAATAAAAAGGAGATGAGGAAGGGACGGGGAGAATTTTAAAAGGTACAATTGAGAGGGAAATTGAAAGAGTCAAAATTGAAGAATAGAGGACTAAAGAAAGGCACAACATGAAAACATCTTCTTCTGTTTTTGGTATACAAGCCATGTTTTTGTTTGACAGGATTTTTAGGATTTGGCTTGACCCTTGTCAATCATTCAGTATCCTGATGCCAAGCTGAAACGATTCTCCATAAAACAGAAGTAGAAGTTTTGAGTGGAAATCATTTCAGAGATGGAAAGAGCAGGGGGGGGGAAGACGATGTGACCTTTACTGTCTCCTGGCCTGCTGCCGCGTCCTCTTAAAACCAGCCTATGGGACCAGAGAGAGAGAGACACTATCCATCTGGCCTGGTGAGGATGTGAATATTTCTCTTTCAGTCCAAATGTCTCTTGTCTCTATTCTGGCTTTATTTCCCAAGATATATAAAGCCCAGCACCTCTTACATCATTTCCTTCCCAATGTCAGTCCACCCTCTTTGATATCTTTTTTCCTTCATTCATTTTATGTTCTAGAATGACATGTTTATTTTGTTTACCTTCCTTCTTCTCCATATTATCCTTCCATTTTGTCCTCTCATTTTCTCATGTCTTGTCTAATAGCCGAAGTGGAACACTATGCACTGGAGAGAGACATTAATCACGTTTGATTGTCCTGTGCAAAAGTCAACTGTGAACATCAGATATTGAGCGCGTTCTGAAGCTGTCAATTGCTACCGTTGGGCGACCTTTAGGTCAAACGCTCCAATAACATCCCCAGAGCTCCTGTGCCCCAGTGTGCGTGTGAGAAGATGCATACATGCATGCGCTCGCAGCAATACACCAAATATAAATGCGACGTGCAATCATACACATACAGTATCAAAGTCAAATAATAATTAAGATCAACCAGCAAATGAACATATAATGTACACAAACACACTTAGATGAGGGCAGCTCTTACTCATTCTCCCTCTTTCCATCTCAAACCATTCTCTCTCACACACACACACCTCTTTGAACTGAGTGCTGCAGTGCGTTCAAAGCAAAGACGAAGGAAAAAATACGGGGGTGGTGAGGGGAGAGAGAAGGACACTTCAAGGTGAATTTGATTTCCACATCATTTTCACACACACACAAACACACACACAACATACACACACATCTAAACACACGTTCTACCCAAGCCACGCCAGCATTAGCAAGTAGGCACATGCTCGCTGAGTTACCGCCAAGCAGTCACTGATATCACTGATATACATACTTGCAGCGACTGACTGACACACACACAATTCATAGTTGTGTGTGTGAGCGCAAGCACTACGATCTGCGTCTTATACATATTTATGGATTTCGCTCATAACAGAGGATCACCTTTAAACTTCTCCCTACTCCAAACGGACTGTTTATATATGTGAGTGTGTGTGCGTGTGCATGCGTGTGTTTACAAAATATGCATATGAGTGTGTAGGAGCAGAATGACTCATGCAAAGTTGAGCCGAAGAGTGCAGAGTCCCACATTCGCAAAACAAAATATCACAACAACAAAACATTCAGTGCAACCATTGAACGGCAGGAACTGCTGTAGCCCTGAGTGTGTTAGTGTGTGTTGCAAATGTGTCAAACCAATTAAAGCAATCAAGTCAAGTGTAAACCACCCACCGCGCTGCATATCGATAAGGCAGCCGCGGTGCCAAAGTACTCTGACCCCTGCAACCACTTCTCCCACCAACGCCAAGCCAAACACTGGCATAAACACTCTGCGCCACTTGCTTTGGCTGCAGTCCACACACACACACACACACACACACACACACACACACACACACACACACACACACACACACACACACACACACACACACACACACACACACACACACACACACACACACACACACACACACACACACGCTAGATTCAAACACTGGCTTGACAGTATGACAAATATTGGTTTCCACACAGAACGAATGAGGTAAGACAAAAAAAATACGGCTCATTAGAAAGATAAAAACCTCCCAAAGCCCTGAGGGTGGAAAAGGGGGCGGAAACAAGAAATGAAAAAGAACAGAGAGAAAAAGAGTTGAGAGACGACAAATCATAACAGCTGTAACTCAATTTGGAGGCCCTGCTAGACACATCTCTTTCTTTCCCTCTCTTTTCATCTCTCCGTCTTTCTCCCGCTCTCTGTTCTCGTCCTGGCCCTTTGGTAATTTCTTTCCCACCAACCAATAAGCCATTATGTGGCAGTAATATGGCCGCTAATGGATGCGCTGACCTGGGAGAAAGCGCCCGGCACGCCATTAGCCCAAATGCTATGCAGAGCTACCACAAGATTCTTTCAAAATTACCCCGACACAGAGTGTGTGTGTTGGGTTGTGTGTGTAGAACCTGCGCTGTCTAAACAGGACTAATGTTTTTGTTATGCCTCTGAGCACTTTGCTGTCTGGCTGCATAAATGGACATTTGTCTTCTGGTCAGCAGTGGGGGAAGTACTTTGGTTCTTTCTCAGATCTTTGGGGAAGGATTTGTAGGATGTGGCCACCAAAAGGGGCGTCGTGTGATATGTTAATAATATACTCCATTACACGTAGAAAACCTACATCTAAAATGAAAAGTAGAGCCCTATTAGCTGGAAAATGTTCTTCAAATGTCATTTGAAAGCTTTAAGGTTAACCTGTCAGCACAAAATAGATATTTTAAACTTTATTTAAGCTGTATTTCATTATTGTGGTATGTTACACATTTGACACTGTGGCCCCAAAAAGGTGAAGAGGTGCTTGTTGACGGACTGCTTTATATATACAGTATTTATTTTTTTAAGTCACCAGGTTTGTATTGGCGATGTGGGCTCAGGGGTTCTTTTTACATTACGAAATAATCAAAACAATTAAAATGTACTCAGTCCATAGAGAAACAACAATTAAAACGTAATAAGAATCAATTATAACAAGCGAACCTTACTCAGAACACACTGAAACATTTCCATGAATTAGAGCTCATAAAGAATCCATTAAAAACAAGATGTTTTCTCTGAACAGAAGGCATATTGTTTCTTAATTTCTAGTGTGGTACATCCGTCAAGGGATGGGAGTTTTATTTCAGAACACAAAGAATAGACACACACACAAACACCATGGGAGAAGTGTTTTCATCCCATGGAGGTCACAGGTTGCTGATATGTGAGGAGACCTCAATCACAATGCTGGCGCGCGCACACACACACACACACACACACACACACACACACACACACACACACACACACACACACACACACACACACACACACACACACACACACACACACACACACACACACACACACACACACACACACACACACACACACACACACACACACACACACACACACGGGGAGACAGAGAGGAAGAGAGAGAAGACGGATTTGTTTAATCGCTTGGCCAAGTCGGACAGATGGTCGTACTCTTCCAAAAGAGCAGTGTGTGTGAGTGGGAAAATGGGCCATCGCTGACCCTCGCGGTGTGTGTGCTTATGCATGTATGACAGTGTTACAAAAGCAAAATGTTGCACAAGTATTGTCTGTCCCTTTGTTACCCACTGCCAAGCCCCAAGAGTAACCACGCTGGCAGGGCAGTACAGAGTGGAGGAGGACTGAACAACAGGAAACAGTCAGAGCTGAACACCATGAGGAGAAAGCCCCTCCACACCGACATGCCTTCTTCCTTCCCACCAAAAACACTTTTCCGCACCCTGAACTTTCTCCCTCGCTCCTTCCAGTCCCTTTGAGACTCTCCTTCCAGACACTGAAACCTTTTCCTCTCTTCCCACGCTGTTTTTTCCCTTTTTAAGTTCTTCTCCTTTTCCCCTTCTTCAACCCATTAACAGTGAAGCACCAAGTCTTTATAGCTGTACACTTGGCCAAGCAAAGATGGGGCCCCACACACGTTCAACATGCATACATGCATGCAGGAATAAAATAAACACTGGAGATACGGTATGACAAAGCGTACAATGGCGGGTCAAACACTTTGTAACATAAGTAATTAACACACTGTTGAACCGGTCTTTACATGAGAGGGGAGCTCAATTACAAACACACACGGGGCAGAGGATCATACACACACACATGTGCACACACAAGTGTAGCAACAACTATAAAGCACTTTGGCACGCGCACACACACTCTGGCGGGCATCCAGACTGAGTCTTGCTGCTTGTGTCTGGAAAAGCCCAGAGCACCATATCGACAACTGTAATAACCGTGGCTGGCAGGAGAGAGCAGATTACAGCGGCAATAATAGGCCCTGCACACACACAACACACACGTACACACATGTACACACACATCTTCCCTTTCTGTCAAAGTGATGTTTCTTTTTCATCAGCAATATAGATACACACATGTCTGGATCCATCCTACAGTATGGCCTGTATGAAGCAGTGATATTGTAGCAAGGGACAGGCACATGATAACACTGTGCCTTAGGTTCTCTGGAATACAACTGAACGACACTGAACATCGGGTCATTCAGGGCCAGGACTGGGACACTATTTGGACATAAAACACATGGAGATGGTACTATAGATTGTGTGTCTTCAAATATTTGAAATTAAATGCTGAAAAATAACTAATACCATTGTAAAAAAAGAAAAAAAAGAATAGTGTTTATGGAATTGCAGGTGAGATATTGTATTGCATGGTAGTTGCAATAATTGACCCTTATGGAATTGGGAATATTATAGAGTGCAATTCACCCACCGAGCACAAAGGCCAATCTCAGAAGGCCAAACTCAGACTGGGGAAATGGTTCCTTTCAGAAACAAAGAGCAGGTGGACAAACAGTCAGTCAGCCGGTCAGCGAGGGTCTGTAATGGCAGTGCAAGGCCACCGGTGGAAAATGAAAGCAGGCTATATTGGATTGTCGAGAGTGGGCTGGGATTGGGGTCAGAACTATATGGTGCACGGGCCAAGGAGAGGAAATGTGGAGGAAAGGAGAGGAGAAAGGACCAGACTGAAAAACGTTAGAACAATTCCACATGTTTTAGATTCAAAAGGCAAGTTTACTATTTATAAAGAGTCCTACTCATCCTGTAATAAACAGTTATATTCCGTCTTCTGTGTGTCTCCGATGACCCTGGCAATTGTGCTGACTATCAGAAAGGTGTGGTGGTTCACAAGGCAGGGAAGGTCAAATGCTTTTCTGTGCATTATGGGTAATGTAGTACTGAGCTTTGATAACCCATATACTCCAGAGCTTGATAAAAAGGGCAAGAAAAATAATTGGCATGCTTCCACCATCCTCTCTTCAGGAGATATTTGAGGAGATGGTGAGAAAGCAAGGCCGTAAAATCACATGCGACCCCAAACACATCCTGTATAGAGAGTTTGAGTTGCTGCCCGAGCTCGGGCAGAAGGTATAGATTACCAAAGTGTAAATTGAACAGGTATAAGTTTTCCTTTATTCCGCTGTCAATCAAGCTGCTGAACAGTCAGAAACAATTGTGATTATGCTGTGTTAGGAGTTGTTGCAATGTTTGCAGTGTAGTTTGTGCGATCGAGAAGGTTAAATAGGGGAAGTGCATTGTGTGTAAATAGGTATGGACACAATAGGGATATGTGCAATTTGACGGACACTATGCATAGGTGCAATAGGGAAAGTGCAATATTGATTTGTGTATGAATACAGTAGGGAACGTGCAATATTTGATTTATGTAAAAATACAATATGGAAAAGTGCAATATTTGATTATGTATGATTGCAATAGGGAAAGTGCAATTTGATTATGTATGTGCAATAGGGATATGTGCAATAGGGAAAGTGCTGTACCTGTATGTTTCTTGTTTGTTTCTTTGCCATGTGATATGTGATCTCTGTTCTGTATCTATGACTGATTGACCTGAATGTTTTATGTGTATTATCTCGATGCCCAAGACACATTTCTCCTAAGGGAGACAATAACACTTTATCTTATATACATGTTGGGACTGGAGGTGAGAACATCTTAATCTGCTGCCCTAATTTTGAGGGGATTATGCATTTCAAACTTTTGGGAAATGCACTACTGACTGTAATCATTAACAAATGATTAATTAAACACATTTTAACATTTGCTTTTTCAGTGTGCATTTATGTCAAAATAATTTCTGCGGATGATGTTTGATTTTGTAGGTACTATGTTCTTTTTCATTTTGCCTCTCCTTACATGGAGACATGGAAACAAAAACATGAAAAGTAACTTCCAGTGCAGGTAGGATTTATAAAAGGAGAGAAGCAACATACATTAGATGTTAAGGTGGGCGAAGTGTGTTATGTATATATGCTTGTCATAATAAGTGTTTTCATTGTATACGGACACCACACCGCAACAATATTTTCTCCTCATATCCCTTTCAGTCAATAGTTCTGTTCTCCACTATTCCCCCGCCCCCCGTCCTTGATTCTTCACTTTTCCCTCCCTCTTGTTCTCTCATCCTCCTCTTTCTCTTTTTATTTCTCTCCCTCTCCATCGGCCCCCGACCAAGGAGAAGCGATTTTCAGCAGCAATCCGTTGCTAATTCTCGCTCAGTGTTCATGAAAAATGTATAGCAGGCAGACTGTAGGGAGATGCAGATTGGCGCTGGGCCCTCAGCGAGAGCTTGGCTCTGCATTAATGGAACATTATTTTCAACCTCTCCATCTCTCCATACACCTCTCCTCCCTCTATCTCTTCCCTATCCATCTATACGTCTATCCATCCATCCGTCTTTCTGTATATCTGTCCATCTACATTACCTTTGAAAATGCTCTTCGCCGCGCTCAGAGTTGAAAACAAAAGCCATAAATATTGGAGGACTCAGTGGAATATTAGCAGCTCAAACAACCCAAACAGAGCTATCTGCAATCTGAACAACTCTGCGTGTGCGTGCATAATGTGTGTGTTTTCCACACACAGTTGCGTGTGCATTTGCCTGTGAGCGCAGTGTGCAGCCAGCTAAACCTTCTCAAAGATAATAAGAGGAAAAACTTCATCTTAATCTTTAAAAGGCACGACGTGAAGATTGAATCCAGCTGTGAAATGGGTCGTGTGTGAGCTCGTGTGTGTGTGTGTGTGCGCGCGATTGCATCTTAGCATGAATTCCTAGATATATTCGTGTGCTTGGATTTGTTTAAAAGCACAGGTGTCTTATGAGAGTAGATTATTAACAGCACTGTAATGCCATCAGGACAAGTCACAGTGTGGATCATGCATAATAAACCTCCCAAGGAGTTTATACACACACACACACACACACACACACACACATACACACACTTCCTGTCACTATAGCAACAGTGGCAGTGTTGCTGCCCCTAACTTCAAAGTCAGATGTAATTTCAGCCTCCCAGCAGCCAGAGGGAGCCATGGTGATGACAGAGCGTTCCCCTCCTCTGACGGCTGCTTCCCTCCTCCATCCCCCTTTCAATTCCTTCACTCTGTACCTCTGCTAACTTCTCCCTCCCTCCCTCCCTCCCTTCGCTGCCTACCCCTGCTGGGAGGCCAGGCACCCGGGTCCAGACATAAAAATAAACCCAGAAAGGTTAGAAGTGGATGACTGAAGATAGGAGAAGAGGGAGTGAAGGGGGAAGGAGGGCAGAGGGAGGAAAAGGAAGGAGGGAGATGATGTAGCCTTTTACTTATTATTTATTTGTACAGCAACTCTTAGTTTACTTTTCATTTGCTCGGCTTAAATTAAAGAGTGAAAAATGCTGCAATCCACCCTTCAAAGATGTGTTACTTCAATCATCAGAATCACCCAATGAGGAAGAGAAATAGATTCTAACATATCATTTGAAAAGAAGGCGTTCCCATGTTCAAACTGCTACTGAATATAGAGTCGATGTTTCCAATCTTCACTTCATATTGGCTCAATAACATTGAAGCCATCTTAACTGTTTATTTAAATAATAATGAGGTGACCGAAATCCTCCTTTATGACCGAGGGTGTATGCCAGAAGGACATATCTGGCATTAACGGTTAGTGAAAATGAAATCTATAAGTCCAGTTTGCACTTGAGAAGAAACATATATTAGCTGTTCTAAAACCAAAATGAAACAGTGCCTTATCAAAGGGAAATAAAAAACAGAGCGAACTGAGTGAACTCGTCGTATTTTAAGAACAACATCGGATGTAACACCTCCAAACTGGTAAAACACGCAGAGTGTCATGTTCATTTACTGTGTGTATCAAACATCACGACACAGTGGCCTCGCTTTCACACACTGTCACACTGTTGACTGTCCCGCGGTGGAACGAGGAGGACAGTTAGGAAGGTGTTTTGTTTCCGTAAAAACACAACAACAACAAAACAGTGATACATACACACTGCTTACACACACACACATATGTTGCAAAATGGTTACACACAAAAGCTAATATCAACACATGCTCAGTCAGTTTTAATTAAATTATCCTTTAAAAAAAGATGTTCCTGCTTGTCTCCGAACTACAGATCGATGTGTGTGTGATTATATATGTGTGTGTGTGTGTGTGTGTGTGTGTGTGTGTGTGTGTGTGTGTGTGTGTGTGTGTGTGTGTTTCCCCACATCTTTGTGCTCTTTTATCCTGAATTTTAACTAAAGTCTGTCTAATCTAGTTATAGAAACACGATTTGACAAAAGCCACCAGCGAGAGAAGAATAACTGTTGGGCAAAGGATAACAAAAAAAAAGATGAAGGGGGGAAACATTTCTCTCCTTCTAGGGTCACTCATCGCTCACTCTCTCTCCCCTCCTCCTTCCCCTCTCTTATCTCCCCCCTCTGGTGGAGAGGCGCCAGTGGAACAGGACTGGTGTTTTCCTAACCAAGTTCATCCCTCTCCATTTTCCCCCTCACTCTCAAATCATAAGGCCTGTCACACACTGGGGGAGTACGCATGTAAGCATAGGGGTAGGTAAGTGTGTAAGACTAGTGCCCGGACAGAGTGTGCACACACACACACACACGCACGCACGCACGCACGCACGCACGCACGCACGCACGCACGCACGCACGCACGCACGCACACACACACACACACACACACACACACACACACACACACACACACACACACACACACACACACACACACACACACACACACACACACACACACACACACACACACACACACACACACACACACACACACACACACACACACACACACACACACACACACACATCCCTCTGCTGTGCTAAGCTTAATTCGGCCAGGCTGTCAGGGCTGGATGGGTATAAACATGGCCTCCCCCGCAGCTGCAGAGCCTCTCCGCCCCCCCCCCCCCCCCCTCTCTCTGTACCACTGCTGCTCATCCTAGTGTTGCCCGTTTGCTTTAACAGCCTACACTGGCCAGCATAGTTCCCAGTTGGTAGAACAGTGTGAAGCCATAACATGTTGCCATAAGATACAACCAAAAGCCTTCAGGCCAAACACTTTATTGATCCCTGTAGGGAAATCTCTCTTTTTGGCGAGTGTCTCCTCCCCAGGGGATGAGGGTGCAGTGTCAGCTGCTGTAGAGATTCAGTGTCCTGCTCAAGAACAGCAGCAAAGATGCTTGTCAACATGGAGGTTGGATGGAAATAATGACTTGCCTCTTGTTGGATCCTTTCTAACTGGACTGCTATGTGTTCAAACTGTTCAAAATGGCAGAAATTTAAGCTGCTACAATATGAACAAACAAACAAAGTCCAAATATTTAGAAACGACCTAATCATAACACAAATGGCTGCCAATGCACATATAATCCCAGATGAATTGTCCAGACCAGAGACAATGGCGTAGATGTGTGCAGATGAAAGACCCAGAGAAAGTTAAACGGCCGATCAGTTCCCCTTCCTGTACGTCTGTGTTTCAGGCCGTCGGGAACAAATGGTATGGCCCCGGTAAAAAACACGTGTTCCGGGCGCTTGAGGTTCGAATAAAAACGACGCGTGTACATGAAACAGTGTGTGCGCGCTCAATGATTCATGAGGAGCAAATGAAAACAGGCTGGTATACAAGCAGAAAAATTGTCCGTCTGCATTTTAAATGAAGCCAGGGTCCTCTGACTCGCTGTGTCATGATATCTGGGTCTGGAGTGCAGCGGGCCGGAGGTGAATCACATATTATATTCGTCGCATGATTTCAGGAGTGTGTAGAGAAATAGTACAAGTTTGATACAGATATCTCAAATGATATGGTACATTATGGAGTCCTGTGGAGCACATAGGGTCCAGCAACACATAAAGGGAGAGTGAATCAATCATTTGTACTCATATTTGAGAGAATACGTCTTGAGGTTTAAGACTGGTGTGACCAGGAGCTTCCCCTGCACCTCAGACTGTGAAACTGGCTTCAGATTAGCTGTCCTAGCGCTGGAGCTGCTGTGGCCTTCAGTGTGCTGTCGGTTCTAAGAATAGGCAGCAGGGTCCTGCCTCCCTCTCCCCCACCTACCCTTCTTTTTCTCTCTCCGCATGCTCCAAATATATATTTGAAGTAGAAAACAACATGGAAAAAAACTTGTTGTGGCGGCTAATGCGTAATTTGAGTGTTCTCTAAAGATATATGTTTAATCATTTGTATGTGATCTTTGTATTTCAACTGAATGTCCAAACCACTATAAGGGACATATTTTTCTTTCCACAAGTTTCCTCCCCCCTCTCTCCCCCATCATTCCCTTGCAATTCTTTGCTTTCTTGACTCCCCTGCCTCCTCTCCTCTCCTCTCCTACCCCCCCCCCCCCGTGCACTAATGTGGAGGCTGAATCTAACCCTGCTGGATGACATTACTCTGCGCTGCCTGCTGGCCTGTCTGCCTGCCTGGGGACTCTAAAATAAAACACAGCAGTGGGGAGAGCCAGAGCGAGAGCACATACTGTATAGGCAGCCTGACTGACATGCTCTGATAGAGAGCACACACACACACACACACACACACACACACACACACACACACACACACACACACACACACACACACACACACACACACACACACACACACACACACACACACACACACACACACACACACACACACACACACACACACACACACACACACACACACACACACACACACACACACACACACACACACAAATGGCTCGCAGAGGACAGAATGTGTATCAAAGTGTGTGATGCGTGTGTGTTTGTGAGCAAAGAGGCCTGTGTGAGTGTGGCTGTGGGGAAAGAGGGAGAGAAGGGAGGGGGTGTGGAGGGGGGGCAGGTCTCTCCAGCTGTGCCCTGTCAATCATTCATGACCTAACACTCGCGAAAACAGAGGAGGGCAAGGTGGACCGGCGTGAGAAGTAAGAGACAGCGAGGGAGAGATAGTGTTTCTGAATTTTTCCTTTTTGTCTGATGGAAAATAAGTCAAGGAGGGGCAAATGAGCACTTAAAGACATACAAAATAGTTCTTCTGTGTGTGTGTGTGTGTGTGTGTGTGTGTGTGTGTGTGTGTGTGTGTGTGTGTGTGTGTGTGTGTGTGTGTGTGTGTGCGTGCGTGCGTGTGCGTGCAAGTGTGAATAGCATGTCGCTGCTGGAACCCCATAGCCTGAATTCAACATCCCTCACCCTGAACAAGTGACAAAAAGATAACCACGTTTCACTTCACCGCTTCACGCCCTCTCTCTCTATCTTACTCACTCTCTTATGCTCTTCACCCCTCTCCTTTCTCACCTCACCCTCCTCTCTCTCTCTCTCTCTCTCTCTCTCTCTCTCTCTCTCTCTCTCTCTCTCTCTCTTTCCACATGACTGGCCATCCTCTCCCATGTCCCAGAGGATGGGAGGCTGTGCGGCAGCTTGGCAGGCTGTCAGGGGAGCGCCGGAGAGCAGGGAACACGTAGTGACTGGAACGGGGGTGGCGGTGGTGTACTAAAGGGGGGGATGTGTGTGTGTGTGGGGGGGGTCAGTGGGTATGAAAGCCCTGGCTCCTCACCTCACTGTGGTGCTGGAAGAACTGGCTGTGCTTAGCGATGTTAGGTAAAAGATGGAAAGGGCTGAGGGCGCTACAGAGCCCTTACATTCCCTCTATATTCATGTACCAGAACCATCACTGCAGCACAAGATGGAAATAAGCTAATAAACTCCAGCTAAGTAACCAACAAGCTTTGTCACTTTAAAAGGACCTACACTTATCAAGTTTGTTGCGGAATAATCAATAATAAACAAAGTATGCACCCAAAAAAGTGTTTCACCTTCGGCTCACATTGACACTTCTCAATGTTTGTTTTGCTACTACAAAAGGGAGAAAATGCATTCAGAGGAACTGGCAACTTTTCTCAAAAGTTTCAATACCGAGTGGTTCATCTTTTTCAATAGATGATCTTTGCTCTGGCTCTTGCCTCCACTATTCTATGGCACTGGAGTACAGGCTCAGCTATATTAGGGCAAGTCTAAAGAGGATGAAAACACTGTAAGGGAAATATGGATATTGTTGGAGCTACATTTAGTAACAAAATATTTCATCACTAACTGTCAAACTAGGCAGTGCTGATCAAATATCAACATTCTCTTACTGCATTGTCTGTTTCTTGCATCATGTTTTCAGAGATATTTTAGTATACTGCTTGATTAGAACATGATAACATTCATGACCCCAGACACAAAGTACTTAATTTGCTAGTTTTCAGCTTTTATACACAATAATGTATCTTATCTGCTTGGTTTTGGCTCATCTGTTTTCAACATGATGGCCAGATAGTTTTGTATCTATCTATAAGATAATATCTATATTATAGATATAATAATGTTTATATTTATAGGATTATCGATCTAATGCACTCCGGTTTGGATATAGTGACAGTTTCAGCAAACAAAAACAAAAAGCTTTTTTCAATAACTCACTAAACTGTAAATGCTAACGCTTTTTTGAAAATCAGAGGGAGAATGCCAGTTTGTTTTAAAAGGATAAACTGACAAAGCTGCCGGTAGATACAAAATATACAACTTTTTTAACATGAGAAGTTGTTAAAACTGGAAGGTATGCAATGAAAACACCACTCCCTCATTGATTCCTTAATACGGAGAAGGACTGTGAAAACAACCAACATAATTGAATGCCATAATTGAATACATAAATGTTAGCATCAGAGCTAAAGCTACATGGAAATGAAGAACAGCAATGCTGATGCTAAAAAACAAGCTCGTGCTGAGTGCATTACCAATTGAGCATGGATTTGATACTATAGGCAGTGTTAAAGACACAGATACTGTACAGTGATATGGAATGCACGGCATGCTGTATCCCCAATATATTTCATTTTAAAAGACCCATGGGGCGCTGTGACTTGCATTTGTGATAAGTTACTAAAGCATTTTTTCCCTTTGGTCTCCCTTCAAAAATCCCGCCACATCACACAGCAGACTCGTCCCAAAACAACAACATGACACTTTGCCGACCCGCGCTCCCTCCCCCCTGACAGAGAGAAAGGGGAGAGAAAAGATGACAGCAGCTTTAGATCTGACATCAAACGCCGGCGAGAGAGTGAGAAAGAGAGAGGGGGGAAAAAACATGGTTACATCTCTGCCGTGACAGCTTGCTGGAAGAGCCTGGCAAACGGCGAGCAATTTCTCTCTCCTCTCCCTTCTATCTATCCATCTCTCGCTCTGCGTGTCTCTCTCTCATCAAAACTTGCAGCCGATTAGGATCTCGGTAAGCCATGCGCTTTGGATGGGATGCGAAAAACACACGGAGAACCCAAGGGGTAAAACGCCAGGATTAAAGGGGTAAGGGAATATGGGGTGATATCGGCTGCGGTTCAAATAGATCGGCCCCCGCGACTGCAGCGGCTCCTCGCCTCGCCGTGCTCTCTCGCTCCGGATCCACACACTGATACATCAAGGCCATTTCTCATTATAGCACGAGGGTAGAAGAAGAAAAGAGAAAAGCTTTCATGATGCTACTTTAGAGGGAAAGACAGAGAGGGGGGGGGAGTGTGGGAGAATGATAATGAAAGAAAATAAAGGGAGAAAAATGCCAAGATAAAACGGATGACACACTGGTGTTAAGGCGAAAAAAAACGGAGAAAGATGGAGAGACTGTGTGAATGAGCGAGATAGACAAAATCAGTTAGAAATATGACACATAAATCAGCCGCTGATTTGAATCAAATACGAGTCAACCGAGTCATCATACTTTATACGACCAATACACACAGACCTATGTATCAGTAGCAGTCTATGGGAAAATAGGGTGGCTTAATTTCAGTTCATACACCTAATTTATCCTTTCTAGCAGTTTATTCCTCCACTCCTGGGGCTCTTCCAAAGTATCTGCTAAATTAAACGGCACACACCTCAAGCAGTGCCAATATTTGCGACCATTTGCAAATGTCTATTTATTCTATTCTTGAAAGTGCTGCGGAGCTGTGCGGGGAGAAATGATAGAGAGTAAAAAACGATTAGTTTAGCCAAAAAACTGGAGCGGCCCACTCCTCTCTCCCCTCATAGATCAGCCTGGCCTCGCCATTTCTTCTCAATTACTCCTCCAGTCAACCTGCTTAAAGATTTTTTAGCTCGCCTAAATGCCAAATGCGAGTGGGTTTGCGTGTGTGACTGCGCGTTAGCAATAATGTCTGTGTCCGTGCATATGCTTCTGTGTGTGTGGGGGGTGTATGTGTGAGTGAGAGCAGGATGCTCCGACCACGGGCTGATGCATATGGCCGTTTCGCCTTGGGCATGGACGCCAGTCAAAACACAGACATACACTCTAAAATGAGCAATTTAATCCATGTCTCTCATGGGACCAGAGATAAAAGCTGTAGGCGAGCGGAGGAATGTGATTGGACAGAAAAGCTTACAACAAAAATACAGGAAGTGAAGACAGACAAGGAAACAACTTTTCTTTGAGGCTTGATGAGATCTCTCAGAGCTGTCACTCACCGGGAGACTGGATGGGCGGTCCTGGGGGACGCCATCCTCGTTGTTGGCCTTCCCAGAGTTCCCTGGGGCTGGACCTATAGGGCCATATGTCTCCTGCTGGGCCTCCTACACACAAACAGACACGGGTCAGCAAAGTGTCATGTTGTTGTTTTGGGACAAGCCACCTTTTTATAAATAAATTCATAGGATTCATTTGACTTTTTCTTCAAAATATTTGTAAGTTCTGTAAGGGATTCTAGATTAGATATGTCATATAGTGTCATAAACACACACACGACAGTACAAAGACCTCTGAATACGTCAGCACAACACCAATTCATTTCAACCATATCCGGGCCCGACTACCCACTAATCCTTGAAAAAAAAATGAAAAACACACACACACACACACACACACACACACACACACACACACACACACACACACACACACACACACACACACACACACACACACACACACACACACACACACACACACACACACACACACACACACACACACACACACACACACACACACACACACACACACACACACACACACACACACACACACACACAAACCAATACACACACTCATTCCTATTGTTCAATCTAAGTCATTTTCCTTCTCTCTGTAATCACAAGCCTATCTAGTGTAAACCAATTTTCTCCCTATTGTTGGAGGTGTTGCCCTCTCCCTCTGCCTGCCTCTGTATCTCCCCCTCTTTTTCTCTCGCTCTTCTTTTCTTTCACCACGGAGGTCGTTCCTCCATCATGTTAAGCGTCGGCAGCACAATGGCAACTTGTTAAAGAGCTCTGTGTGGAAGGATTAGCGATAACTGATCGGCGAGACGCGGCAAGAGATCACACACACACACACACACACACACGAGTGCTTGAACACACAACCAGAAAAACACACACACACACACACACACACACACACACACACACACACACACACACACACACACACACACACACACACACACACACACACACACACACACACACACACACACACACACACACACACACACACACACACACACACACACACACACACACACACACACACACACACACACACACACACACACACACACACTGCCACGTGTACATGTCACACACACAACAGGTGTGTTCAAGTTTTAACTTCCAAAATCCATTTCCCCCTACAGTTTGATGTATTATCTGTTGTGAGATTATACTGTGGTAGGTGGGCAGTATCCCTGTCAGCTAGGTGATATCGTTTTATAGCTGAAGATTATCCTTCACTGCAAGAGATGTATCATGGGAAATTGATCTATTATTAGAGCATTAAAGGTGTCACAATTTGTGCTTCCAGGGTGAATGATACCAATTCTGTACTTTTGTATATTCTTTATGAAATCTGATATTTTAGACACACTTACTTTACATACATTTGCGTGGTGCATTAGCAGCTGAGCACACGCAGACAACAAGTTAATGTATTCAATCATCCAGTATTAAGAGAAGGGAATGTATTGACCTTAATTGCCCTAGAGTAGTCCCTCTTTCAAATCCATATTTCAATTAATAGCCAATTAAATCAGTAAAACAATAATTAAAGAAATACAAGAAAATGTTAAATAACTTTGTTTCCTGAAATTATTCAGTTTATGTGGACATGTGGTGGATAACTAAAACTGCTGTTCATCGCTGGGTCACTGAATATTAACTAACAGCTTTTCTGTCTCGTATTTATATTCACTGAGACCTCCTCGAGTCCTTTAGGATATCAGGATTTGAGTTTATCAGTGAATAGATAAAGGCAGGTTAGCTACATTACAAATGTTCTGCTTACATAGTTTCTCATTTTGTGTGTAGGAAACACTTACAACACGTCAGAGAACATATATAAAATGCAATGAAATATTATATAAAATATGTGGGATATTTATGTAGGTAAAAAAGTTCTAATTATATCTAATAAATATATCTCAGTTTTTAATCGTGAGAAAGTTACCTGATTTTGGCAAGATAATAAAATCTAAATCCCACACAATCTGGAGATTTTTATTAATGTATTAATTTAATAAAATGTACAGCTGAATGTTAAGCAAGTACGCAAAAAAAGTTTATAAAAAATTCCTCACTTGCTTAAAATGATTGCATGCAATGCTTCTTTGTTTGACTGAATTGTCTTATTGTAATGTTTCATGTGTGGCGCCTTTTCCAGAGATCTGGTCTCCCTTCATCATTTTCATTAAAAACAATAGTCACAGAAAAAGGTCAGTCAAATAAATAACAACAAAGAGCAATAACCTTGCAACAACAGCTCTGTTATTTAATTGAACCAGCAACATCTCCTTAACCTTGTCATAAGACAGAGGAAACCCTGTTCACCCAGATGGGATTTGATATCTGGATCACGTATCATATAATAAGTGTGTGGGTGGTGCAGAGCCTCTTAACAACGGGAACGCAGCAAAGGACCGAGGTGCTATTTTTAAAAACAAAAGCCACGCTAGTTTCCTCGTCAGGGCCCTGGGCAAGCCCTGTATTTGTATACACACACACACGCACACGCACACACACACACACACACACACACACACACACACACACACACACACACACACACACACACACACACACACACACACACACACACACACACACACACACACACACACACACACACACACACCCTGTTTTTATCAAGGGGAGGCTGGACGCACGCCAAACGTTGGGCTTTTATTACATGGTCGGAAGTCGTGTTTGAAGCTGAAACCCGGCTCAGACACACACACACCTCCACAGGTAAATAAAGGCCTGGGGAAGGAGGGGTGCCAGAGGAGGACAAAATAGAGGCGAAAATATGTGTGGTGGCTCTCTGATACACACATATGTACACACACACACGTGCACAGTTCTGTTCACAGATGAAAAATGCGCACATGGACAGACAGTTGCTCACACAGTGAAATGAGAACAGAAGAGAGGCTGCTGACCCACGTCGTCAGCAGCCAATATTTACTCAGGCATATGAGTCTGTAGTGTGTGTGTGTGTGTGTGTGTGTGTGTGTGTGTGTGTGTGTGTGTGTACTTGAGGGGATTTCCGTTTTAAGTGGGTCAAAGTGAGGTTAGCCTCATACTACTGTTTACACTCACGTTCTTACATCATCGCTGTCAACTGTAATATGGACAGAGGGGGAGAGAGAGAGAGAGAAACGGAGAGCGGGAGGAGGGAGGGCAGATGCTGACAGAGAAATACACAAGGTGAGATGCAGAGCAGATAGAGAGGAGAGGGGGGAGAGGAACAAAAAGGCCAGAAAAAGCGAGCGCGAGGGAACATCAGAGGCAAATGAAGGAGTGCTGCGAGTGCATCCTTTCATTTGAGTTTTTTCCAGTCCATTGTCTCAAAATCCCATTTCCCAGCAAATTTAGAAGCTTCTAAAATACTCCATACCTTAAGCCTTAGGCCACAGCTAATCTGTTCTTCGCACACGCGCACACACACACACACACACACACACACACACACACACACACACACACACACACACACACACACACACACACACACACACACACACACACACACACACACACACACACACACACACACACACACACACACACACACACACACACACACACACACACACACACACACACATTCATCCTCCGTGCTTTTCAAAAGACTTCTTCTTGGCATAGTAGAAACGAATGAAGGATATTGAAGGCAAGCGTTTGAAGTACATGAGGGAATGCGGGAATCAAACTGTGAGTTAAATACTATTAGACAGCTGTGTGGAGAGACAGTGTAATATTAGATTTGATTGAATAGATGACTGCTGAACGTGGTGTAATATATAGAGCTGGGGAGGCTTTATGCGGACGCAAATCAATATTGCAGCGGCGTGTTAATCCGCTCAGGAACGGGAGGCAGACGGCAGGGGGAGGCAAGTACGGAAGTTACACTTTGCAGATAAACTTCATTTTAAAACATAATGTAACTAGTTGTAACTAGTTGTGTTGTAATCTAACATCTCTCATTGTAATCTCACATGTGTTTTCTGCACAAGGTGTTGTTTTTTTAAACTGTGAAACAAATGTTGACGTTTTTAAGAACAATGTCTGTCAATACGCATTATTTACTTTCATCAAATGTTTTACAACAGTAGGAACTGTTAATAAGTGCTTTAGATTCAAATAACTTTACTGGATATAATAAAAATGTTTTACTCTACGACCAACTTGTGTTCTCCTCATGGGAACAGTGCAGAGTAAAGACACACAGCACCCATGCTTTCCCTCTGTATTCTCTCTATATGACTAATCATGTTTAATTAATGCCGCTACACACACAAAGTTTGACCACATTAGCTGCGGGCGAAAGAATATGAAATAAACATCTGTTACTTTTGTCCTGTCAACAACATCTGACTATTAGACCTGACTCGCTTCTAAACTTAGAAACTCTGACATGGCAACCTTCAGGATGTGTTAACAATAAATGCACATCACTAACTCAGGAAACAAGTAATGCAACTTCAGTTAGAATATGAGACTCGTATGAACTCGGAGAAAATCCCTGCATTACTTTTGTTCGGCTCTCCGTTAAGTGTGCAAGGATCTGGAAGCAGAGATGTTGAAGTGCGTTGCCTGTTTGGGAAAATTACACTTGCACTCTTTAAAAAGTAGTCTAAATTATTGTTTGTACTGTCAGCATCATGCTGACAGTTAAACAGTTAAACTTCGTCAAAGAGAAACAAAAGCGGTCAAAAGTAAATTGTGCTATGGAACAAAACCCTCTCCAGTTTGAGCATATTTACTTTCAGGAGAATCTGAGCCACAGTGCTGCCCCAAACAGTTTCCTCCAACCCTGACATACATCCAATTTGACAGTCTCTTTCTTTTTCGGCTCACACCTCATTTAAGAATGTTGTACTGAGCCTTTTTGGTTGGTTGCACTGCACACTCTCTGCCTCTGTGTTCAAGCAGGGAGCAAGGTGCTCTGCTTTGTGAGAAAACAAGCGGTGAAGCTCTGGTGACAGGCTTCATTTGATGCCACCACTTGACACACAACAGAAAGCAGCAGGAACTCAATTCATGGCCATTACTTTAAGCTGATTTTGGCTGACATCTGTCGCAATTTTTTTCCCCCAAACAGCGAGAAAAAGATGTGTGTGACTTGAGACTGTACTTTTTTTTAGAAAAATGCTTGATTTTTAATCATTTTTTCCGCCGCCTTTGTCTGCTCTGGGCTATGTTGCTTTTAAAAACTTTGTGTGCAGTGTTTTCGTCACACACTGCTTTTCCCTTTAATACAGGGGTCAAATGAATTTCTCAGCAGCTTCCGCTCACATCTTCTATTCTTTTCTGTGTTGGCTTTGATTTTCATACCTTTTTTCTTTAATAACCAGAGGTGGGAGAAGTACTCGGGTCATTACTTAAAGTGGACCTATCATGCTATATTTGAAAAAATATATTGTAGGGCCATACTTACAAAACATGTCTGTGAAGTTTTTTTTTCAAAATACCAAACAGATCACCCATTGTAGCCATGCCTCATACTGCTCAAACCCCTCTTTTGAAGCCCTGTTAGAGAAACGCGGATCTTGGGTCCTTAGCTTGAAAGAAAAAGAAGAGGAGGAGGCAGAGCTAATGCCTGATCAGAATTCTACCGGAGATAAAGTTAAATTCGGTTGTGATAAAACGCCTTCCTGTTTAAACCACGCCAAGGACTATTTCTGAAACAGTATTCTTTTTTTATTTCCTGCTTTTTAAACACATGTGCTCTCCTCTACACTGTACAGGTTAGCTCTGAGTGTTAGCGAGGCTTGCTAATGTAAACAAAGACGTCCAAAACACGTCAGGCATTGTTTCTGATAGCAACTTTCTGTGGGTCCGCTGCCGATTTGACGTCAGTTCGGATGGAATCTGTATCCGCTCGTTGTACACCCGTTTTTAAAAGATTTGGGTACGGAGGAAAAGAGAGAGGGTTTTATTTTCTAACGCTGCGTGAGTTCCCCGACGCACCGGGGACACATATGTATGTATAAAAGACATCACAAAGTGCATTTTGCATGATAGGTCCCCTTTAAGTAGAAATACACTGTTACAAGTAAAGGTCCTAAAGTATTAGCATACAAAAAAATACTTAAAGTAACAAACGTACTCATTATGCAGATTGGCCCATTACAGAATAATATATATCATATATTTTGATATAATTATTGGTGCTTTAATGTGTTTAGCTGGTAAAGGTGCAGCTAATTGTAATGACTAAGTATACTACAGGTTAGCTTGTGAATTTACTCCAGGTTTAAATAAAGTTGTATTTTAGTTTTGATTATGTTTCATCATTAATCCACATGTACAAGTACACAATTTGCGAACAAGTACATATTCCAACTCCTTCCAAAATGTACTAAAGCACAGTACTTTGAGTCTATGAAAAGCGCTATAGAAAAACCATTTATTATTATTAGTATTACTTGAGTAAATTGCCATAGTTACTTTACACCACTGCTAATAACATTTACATTTTGCACCAACCCTTCCCTCACCCCCCCCTCCTCTCAGTCTGAAGCATCGCCTCCTTCTCTGTTCATCCACTCTCCTCATTAGTCTCTTGCTTTCTCCACACCTCTCACATCCCTCACACTCCATCCCCATCTCTTTATTTATATCCATCACTCGTCCTCTTTTCCTTTCACCCTCTCCATCCCCCCGTCTCCAGCTGTTCTCCTCATGACTACCAAATGAATTAGTCACCCCCCTTTTCCCGCTGCACCTTAGCAGATGCACATCTCCACAAAATCTGACGCTAATTCCATTAATATTCATTAAAAATTAAGCTTAATTGCGCGTCTTTAGGAGAGAAGCCCATAAGCCCCCCCCCCTGCCCAGACCCTGACTAACTCAACGCACACACACATTCACATGAAGCATTTGACCACAACCCTCTGCCACATTACCCCAAGGACAGTGAGTCTTGGATGTCCATTGGCAAGACCCTGAGAGGCACGCACACACACACACACACACACACACACACACACACACACACACACACACACACACACACACACACACACGCACACACACACACACACACACACACACACACACACACACACACACACACACACACACACACACACACACACACACACACACACACACACACACACACACACACACACACACACACACACACACACACACACACACACACACACACACACACACACACACACACACACACACACACACTCACATAAACTCTGGGAGAAGACATAGTGACGGGTGGGTCAGACAGAGGTGAGGATGCGAGGGAGTGTGTTTCCTCTTTTATATGAATGTCTTTATGTACGTGTGTATGCTCTGCTCTCTACAGGTAAGTATAGTTAAAAGCGGCGTTTTCATCTTGCATTCATCTAAGCTGCCAAAAAAAAAAAACCTTTAAAGAAACGATTACAGACATGTACAAAAAGCTTCTTTGCATCAGGGAGAGGCGGTGCCGGTGCTGATGGTGGTGCTGGAGGGGGGTGCGGCACACATCCATATTCAACACCCCGCGTTCACACAGGCATCGGTTCAGACTTGCAGATACGCACACATGCTCACACCAATCAGACCGACTGAACCGTAATTAAAGCAGCAATCAGCAGCGAGCGCCGGCTACACCGTGTTCTGAAAAATGTGACAAATCAACATTTGGTTATGATGTGCTCGTCTCCCGTGTTCTCTTGACACTTACATCGTTTGATCCATTTCGGAATATTTGGAAAACATTGCAGTTACATTCTGACTTTGTCAGATATGCTGTAAATATATTACAGGGCAGACCTACTTTCCTCTGCGGCAAGTGCCTTTTGAAACAGTGTGTTGGTTGGACTCCATGTAAATGATGGGCATTTATTCCAGGGTACAGTCTATTATTATCATCAAGAGGAAAGGTGGGCATTAGAATGGAAACAGCTGCTGTGTGTGGCTATGTGTATGCGAGGATTCCTGTGTGTGTGTGCCTACTGTATGTATCCAAGAGCTGTGTGTGTGTGTGTGTGTGTGTGTGTGTGTGTGTGTGTGTGTGTGTGTGTGTGTGTGTGTGTGTGTGTGTGTGTGTGTGTGTGTGTGTCCAGCCTTAATAGGTCCATTTGTAGCAGGGCCTGTTCTAGTGCTGTGTCCTTCAGATTGGATTCTATCTCAGCAATCCCCCTGACCTTTAGCACAAAGAGACTACAAGAGAGGACCAGAGTGCCAACACAGGACAACACACACACACACACACACACACACACACACACACACACACACACACACACACACACACACACACACACACACACACACACACACACACACACACACACACACACACACACACACACACACACACACACACACACACACACACACACACACACACACACACACACACACACACACACACACACACACACACACACACACACACACACACACACACACACACACACACAGTCAGTCACACACACACAGTCAAAAGCAGCTATTAGCTATTGCCCATATACGTGTGCAGGCCGTCCCTCAGGGATGATGTCAGATGGAGCCGACAGTGTTAGCTGCAGATGCCGTTGCCAGGGCTTTCATTCTCATTCCTCTACACAGACTAATCAAATAAGAGCCAGTCTTTGTACCATCTTCACTTCACACACTCTTCACAAGTCCCCGTCACCACCCCCACCCCCCATCCGCCCAGTCACTTCAATTGCTTTGGCTCACAGTTAAAGAGGACATCCACCCAAACTGGTGTACACCCACATGACTTTCGCTAAAGCACGGAGGAACAATAGCGATGTGTGTTGGCAAGCTCGACTTTGACATTTTCCTTTTTGGTGTTTTCTCTTTCTCTCTCTGTCTGTGAAGTCTGTATCCAAGAACAAATGTAGCGGCATTTCCTAACAAATGGCAGCTAAATTAGGCCCCCAGGGTGCTGTGCCACTAACTACGGGCCCCCTTTTTTTCTGAGCCATTATGATTGTCCTAACCGTTCCAAAAACACCTCTCCCGTTCTCGTTCATTTGCATTTCAATTGCAGCTCGGCTGTACAAAAACAAACATAAATCAAAACAGGGGAAAAAGAAGACTGAAAAAGAAAAGAAAAAAAACAGTGGCGGATTCTAGTTGAGCAATTAGCGAGTGTCAGTCAACGTGGAGGTAAAAAACACACCAAATTAAAAACATCATCTCAGACACATTATCACATACACACAGACACACACACACAAACCCTCGCTGACATATACAGCATATATAGTTTTTTTTACAATTTTATCATTTAGTTTGTGCCTGAAAACTCATCAAGCTTAAGTGCTCGTCAGCGGTGGCCAATCGGAGTGCGGCAGGCCCAGGGTTGCCGTGGCGATACACGGGGACATTTAGAGGACTCCGATAAACTCTGCCATTTAAAAGGTTATGACAATTAACGCAGCTCTCTGCAAATTACCACTGCCAGACCTTTACCCATGGACGTCTCTCTCTCTCCCTCTTATCACCCCGCACCCAGCCTCTCTCCCTCTCTCTCCCTCCTCCCCTCTCCCACCATATGCCCTCCATTTCCGCAGCCTGTCCTCCCTCCATCCCTCCCTCTTTCTGTCCACCCCCTTCCAGCCAGCAGCACTTTTATTATCCTGTTAATTAACAGAGTTCTTCACTTAATATTCAAATGGTGACCAATTAATGACATTGAACTTTGAGCGCCCCACCCACACACACAGTGCCCCCCTGCGCATGCACAGACGCACGCACACGCGCACACGCACACGCACGCACACACACACACACACACACACACACACACACACACACACACACACACACACACACACACACACACACACACACACACACACACACACACACACACACACACACACCACACACACCACCACATCCTATTCGCTTTCACTTCACACACACTTTCCTGCCTCTCATTTCCTCTGTCCCCTCAACTTCCCCTCCACCTCTTTCGCCAAGGTGAGCTCCCATTTCCGTGTGTGTGTATGTGTGTGTGCGCGCACTGAGGCAGCAGAGCAAGTATACAGCGAGGGGGTAATAAAGCCAGGGGGGCAGGCTGCAGAAAGGCTCGACGGCCTTTTAATTAACCTGGTGTGATTAAAAGCGGGGGTGGCGTAGGGCGAGAGAAAGGGCCTGCTGCTGCAGCCGGGTGGGGGCGGGGGGGTGACCGACAGGAAATAGGAAATGACTGGAAGTAGGGAGAGGTAAAGGAGCCAGGTGATGATGTGCCAGTATAGGGCACCCATTGTTTATAAAGGGCTCCCTCTAAAGACCTGCAAAGACTTTCTTACTAATCTTTTTTTTACATTTAAAGCAAATAGAATATAGAATGGGCGTAATGAGGAAATACGTAAACTGGAGTTTACAAAACAATCATATCACAAGGTCCATTTAGCTACTTCTCTGGTGCTTCTATTGTTCATCAATAATTAACAGTCAAGTCAAAATAGAAGAGCCTTTAAAAACTTTAGCAAGTCAACATTTTAACACTAACAGTCCCATAACAACTGGGAAGAGATCCCCTACACAGGAAGATTGTGTGATATAGAAATACTTAAGAACAGCTAGTAAATACATAAAACGTGTTTGATGGACAAATATGCAGACTTCATTCAATATACACAATGGACATTGTTGATGTCAAGTGTTTCTCCAAATGTAGTGATTTGTATTTTATTTTAATTACTTCAATGGTCTACTGTTTTTTTTTGCTGTACAAATTCCACTGCCTCTCATAACAAAAACATTGTACTATCTTCAAAATGCAGTGTCACAAAGCTTCAGAAATCTGGCACTTTAGAGGTACATGTTTCTCAGAGGACAGCAAAGATATGCTCTGGTTTCATTGCAGAATATGATAACATTCCAGTGGCCTGTACTTTTTATTCTGTCATATAAAAGGCCCACATTCAGTAGTTACTCTATTTTCAGATTAAAAGTAAAATAGCTTGAACTGCCAGGAGCGTTCGTGGTATAGTAGTTGTTTAGTTCACACCACGTGGAGGTCATGTGATGTTGTGCTCATGAGCATCACTAATACAAACCAATGAATCAGCTGCCTTCAAAGTAGGTCCCTGTAAAGTGAGCGTGTCTCCTCCAATCAGCTCTGAACTCATTGACACCTCCCCAGAGCCCACTCTCAGACAGGAAGAGGAAATAGTTAAGGCCAATAGAGGAAACGACCGGTGGGATCAGTTAGAGTGGATAGGAAGGTTTCACTACAGGAAGTAAATGTCACAGAATAACTTCCTTCTTCAAAGACCAGCAGTCAAATTCCTTACTATACACATTCTTACAAATTAACCATACAGTTTATATTATACTAAAGAGAAGTCAAGGCTATATTCTGACACATGTTATTGCTCTCTGAAAAACAACTGTAACACACTGTCTTGGTGAAATATGAAATAGTGAGTTCCCCATGGAATAGCTGATGAAAGCCAGCACCATGTTCTCACAACATTACAACGAGTTTAAGGCTGGCAGCTGGCCAGCGTTGCATTTTTTTATTTTAAGAGATGTGTCTCACGCTGTAATTGAAGCTAACAATAAGACCAAAAACATCAGGGTCATGGTATTTATAGGGTCTGTTAAAATATACTTCAAGAAAAGGGGGCCCCATTACATGGCATTTAAATATATTTGTTTCTAGTGTTTTTAACAGTCGATTCAAAAGCAGTTGTGGAAAGTGACATGTAAGTGTACTAATAAGAAACAAAGAACTGCATGAGGTTGAAACAATCTCAATCCATTTATATAAGTGAATGTAACAGTGTTTCTGCAAACTTCAACTCGTACTCATCAATTTTAAAATATCTGCTGTTCTCAAACACCCACAGCACTCAAAAAGCAGAAAACCACCCATATATCTTCCCTGATGTTATTATATATTTTTTTTTCTTTTCGTATCAGCCTTGATGTCTTAGAAATGTCTTTTTAGCCTGCTCGGCTCCTCGTAATCGGATGAGGTCACAGCAGTGCAATAGACTCAAAGAAAGATGGCATTTTCACTTCGATTTGTTACAAAACCAGCTAATAGCGTTTCGTTGCAGAGCAAATTCTGTGTCAAAGGCAGCTGGAATGGTTCCATCAACTGGAGGATGTCCTCTGGCTAGGGTTAATGGGAGTGGAGTGGGGGAAAGGAACTGCGGAGAGCGCAGGAAGAGCAAAATAAAGAACTTTTCAGCAGAGTAATGCAGGGTCAAAAAACTGGGGTCAAAACCACAATGACATCCTAATCTGGCATGCGCTTGCAATTGTGTGTATGTGTGTGTGTGTGTGTAATCCGTTCCGTGCGGCTCACATCATGTCTCATTTCAGCCCAGAATCACAGACAAAGGTCGCCGTTTGACCTTTTCACAGCTCAGAATTGCTGCAGCACACTTGGCTGATTTGTGTACACACTGACAGAGGCACACACACACAAAAACGGATGGAAAGACACACAGAAAAAAATGTAAAAAAAACATTGCTGAGCTGAAAAGACACCAAATATCCTACTTGTAATCTTGGCCAACAGCAGTGTTTAAGTTTAATTTCAAAATCTAAAACAGAGACCTGGTTTCATTGTTTGTTAAATGTATTATTTAGTTTTCTGGTTTTATTTGCTTCTCTAAATTCCTCTCTTGCTAAATCGATGAACAATTAACTTTGTCTTAATGCCAGCGCACAGGCTTCTTTTTCTAATGTGTTAAATGTCATGTTTGTATTAATGATCAATATTGTGTATTTTCAATGAATACTTGAACAAAAATTGCTGAAATAAAGTGAGTGGTCGCTGGAACTGGATTCTCAGCTGGTCACAAAAGATGGAATTGGTGTGCAAAATACACTGATATTCCAAAAACCTACAAGAGAGACATAGCCTATTACTAACTATACATTTCCATTGAAAGTAAATTGACTGTTCTTCTCCATTAATAGCAGGGTTTCTTCCAACACCAAGCCAAAACATAAAATGTATGGAAGCTTATTATTCAAAGAGAGGATTTAGTTGGTCTACAGTTTGATGGCTAATAGACAGGAATCAGGAGGTGTCGGCACATCACCTGCTGTGTTGCCGGGATATAAAATGCTATATAGCTGAAACACATAGGAAGGATTTCTTGATTAAAAGGTAAAGACAGCGGGAAGCAACATTGATGCAGTGGCTGCTGAAGTTATTGTGGCTTTTATGCAGCGTTAACAACCATGTGCGCTGATTGAAACATTTTCCCTTAAAGTGGCGTGCATGCCTAACAATGAAAAACAAAGGGAAAGCAACTCTTTGGTCACCAAAGCAGTTGGCATGGAAACCAACATGGGACCTATCAGCACAGGTGAAACAGGGCTTTGGCCAATCAGAGAGCTGGGGCACAACTACCTGGTGTGTAAATGTCAGTGAGGGTCAATTGGTGCCACATCATCAGCAATGATGAAAACACACTATTACTGTCACGAAATGTCAACCTGGCCATGGATCCTAGTTAGAGGGAATAATGTTTGTGCAGTATGCAGCTCAGTCTGTGTGTGTGAGCATGTTAAAGGGGGGGAATAAGAGTAAGTGCTTTTTTTCAGTGAGAGACAAAAGGCATGCTGGCTGAAATGTTCACTCAGTGTGAAAATTACTATGCCAAGACTAACGATTTTATTTTTTGACAACCTGCTTTTGTGTTCTCAGTGGCTTTTTGCTTAGCTATTTGTCTTCATGTACTCATTATTCCAGACTGTCTAAAGAAAGGTTTAACTTCATCTCAGTAAATCACAGTATAACTACCTTGACAGATCCGACTACCCTACTGCCTAATGGCCTCAACTAGTGCAGATGCTTAAACACTCCACTCACATTGGTGAACCAAAAAGGGATCTGGGCCAAATAAAGGATGCTTTTTAAAAAAATTAAATTGTTTGCAAGTCTTTGCATGAACATGTCTTTACAATCTAGAAAGAGAAATGTGTATACAGTAAATGTAGCAATCACTCTAATGCAATTTAAAGTCTTGCCAAGTAAAGAAAGTGTTATAGGAAAAATAAGTGCCAATCATACCTTCTAGATTGTTAAATTATGTAAGAAGCAGTTACGTTGTAGCTTGCGATGATGGTGGTGTATCTTTCCATTTCACAGTCTCTTCAGTTTTGAAATTAAAAACTGTATTTATATAGTTTTCAATAATTTGGTGCTCAAAGGTATAGACATGATTACAAGATGTGGAGATTAAACAACAGTCATTTTATTGTAATTTATTTGTATTTATTATTTATTGTAACTTTTTCAATGTCATACAGGTATGAGTTTGTTTGACAGTGTGTCTCTGGAAGGGGGCGGTAATTAGGGGCAGTTCATAAATCCATGTAAACATGACCATTATTCAGTTAAAACGAGACACTGCGTGCGCACCTCCTAAACCGGAAGCTCCGGTCGGCTAACCATTATAATCCGTTTATTGCGTTTATTATTTATAATTGTAATAAAGGATTATCAGTAATCATTTTAAAGTTACACAGAGACATTGGATTAACCGTTTGTATGCCCTTGAACACAGCTTTTGATCACAAAACAGCAAAGGTAAGACACAATTTTCATCATGGCTACGTGAAGTGAAGTTGTTTTCTTGCTCTTTCCTGGCTGCTAGCTCAGTGAGTTGTGGTCGTACAGTGATGAGACTTATACCAATGGAATCTGTGGAATCTCAGCGTTCATGTGATATGTCGTTTGTGCAGATAACATGACGTAGAAAAGATCGCTTTTGCCAGTTATGTGCTAAAGTAGCCGTTAGCCCCGATAGCCCGTTTCGCTAAGTGTTGATTTAGACTCTTGGTGTTGGACTTCTGTTCCGTGTAGGTAACATGGTTAATATCGTCTGTTAGCTGAGTTTCTTCCCGTTAAGTGGGTATGCATCATTAACAGGTTGTTAAATGTTAAGAAGCCTTAAGACGCTGTTTCTAGCAAGATGTTGCGTCTGCCCCTATGGTCTGCCCCGGGGAGTCTCACAATAATAAGAGCGTTGTTAGGAGAGATGACGAGTGGCATTCACAGTGGCCAATCAGAGTGGTAATCAAACCGGATACGTCCCACGGGAGGAGGGTTCCCAACCAACCAGAATTGTTTAAACTAAGGAAGTAGCGTAATTCATATACCGATAGCAGCACCGTTTGTCCAGCGGCTTAACGGTATACCGATACCGTCCAATCGGGTACCAGTACTGACTTAGTACCGGTTCTCGATACCCATCCCTACTCATGTCTCTTTTCCAGTTCTGCGTCCACTCTTTGACTCTCCCTCCCTGTTCTGTCTGATCTTTCCCTTCCTGTCCAGTTCTGTATCTGTAATCTCTCCCGTCTCATACTGTTCTTTTCCTGCTCAGTTTTGTTCTAATCTGTTCCTATCCCGGGACAGGCTGTTAACCAGTCACTCCATGCAGGCGGATAGATCCCTCTGGCTGCAGAGTGGATGGGAAACACATGGGCAGCCTTCACTCAACTCTAAAACAACTGCTTGAACCCAGATCCCCGATGGAAAACTTCAACAGAACAACACACTGAAACTTGGCAGGACGAGCTAGCCTCAATCCAAAGCTGTGCAACAGGCCTTTTGTTGTACTGAGAATTCTGGGATTGCACAGCCGCGTTTGTGTGCATAGAACATTTTCAATATTTGTTTATACTGTATCACTGTGAACTCGAATTGCATTTAAGTCCTCTTTCTGTAAGTGTGAGAGTGTGTGTGTGTGTGTGTGTGTGTGTGTGTGTGTGTGTGTGTGTGTGTGTGTGTGTGTGTGTGTGTGTGTGTGTGTGTGTGTGTGTGTGTGTGTGTGTGTGTGTGTGTGTGTGTGAGCTGAGAGGTTATGACAATATATAGAAGCACATAGTGATATTTACCTAAAATACCTTCTTAGAAATAATGCGAGGGAATAATGGGACCACATACACAAACACACCCACACACTCTGTCCTTAAAGATGATCCCTCCAATTTCAGCACCACTAAAATATTAAAATATAACCAATGGAAAAATGTTTGGATGAAATCCTTTTCTCAGCTGATGTTTCAAAAGTTATCCCTGATGTGATTTGCGACATCTGCGCATCAATGTGTATCTGATATATTTATTCAATTTTACAGCCGGCAAACAGCACAGTGTGTGTCTCGCTCTGATGAGCTGGTGTTAGTACCTGTTGGGGGGGTGGTCGAGGCTGCAGGTAGGGGCTTTGAGCGGGTCCTGGTGGGGTCTGCTGG
The DNA here is from genome assembly GCF_902827115.2 of Pseudochaenichthys georgianus. Taxonomy (NCBI): domain Eukaryota; kingdom Metazoa; phylum Chordata; class Actinopteri; order Perciformes; family Channichthyidae; genus Pseudochaenichthys; species Pseudochaenichthys georgianus. The sequence goes on from NC_047524.1 coordinate 19,230,987, forward strand.
GGGGGGCTGAAGTACGGAGGGTTCCCCTGCTGCCCCGCCTGTTGCTGCTGGCTGAAGCCCCCCATTCCCTGCTGTCCATATGGCACCACCTGCTGAAACAACCAATCACACGACGGTTAGAAGGGAGGCATTAAGGTCAGGGCTAAGGTGGAAGAAAACGTTCCCCTTCCCTCAAATTAAAAGTAATGCAGAGAGGCTGTAAGAGGGGCAATTAGTAGGCATCACAGCAAGTGTAATAGTCAAAAGCAATCAAAAGCATAATCTGAAATTTTATGTGGACATTTCCACACTGGCCAACACAAACTGGCCACTATACATTCCCCAATTCATCTGATTGTCCCTGAGCTAACACTTTTAATTTAGCTCAGACCAGGCTGACACCCGTCTCCCAGCAGTCCTCTCACTGCAGAAACCTCAAACGTTATGTCCTCTGGCTTGCCAAATGCATCCTCTTCTACATTATCTCTGCTCACAGATGGGATGAGGTGTGTTGGATATTTCCGCTGGCCCGTCCCAGGCCGTAACCCTAATGAGGGACACATGGATGAGCAGGGGCATTCCAGGCAGTGCAGTTAAATAACTAACTCGCGAGGGCGAAGCCACGCCAAGTCCCAACGCTATATTACACGCCGGTTATGAGAATGAATGTGAACACGGAGTGCGTGTAACAAGCTGGCACCGATACAAATGTAGTCTAAATCCCCTCTTGTCGTTTGTTATGACTACAGACAGCGCCAGGTGCTCCTCACTCCTCTAAGGATTCCTACGGAGGCTGGGGTTTTCTCATTCACACAGACACACAAGCATGCCAACACACACACACAAAAGCTAAGTACAGACTATTAAACAACATTTACGACTACTGGTGAAGCAATTTGACAGCATTTTTCATGTCATATTGTTTCTCCCAACATGTCATATTGCTTTTTTTAATTTATTGACGACCAAAAGTGATACCACAAGCTCATTAAACAAGCACACAGGCTGTAATTTGGGGTGTGAGTGAAGCTCATCGTCCACCTCCAGATTTTGCTCCGAGTCCTAAGCTTTGAGATGTCTCTTTAAATCTTCTTTTGGCAGGCTTGGCAGAGTAAAATTCTCGAGAGATTTATATTTCAAATGATGATATTAGATATCAGGGGACTACAACGTGACGGAACTACTACACTACGGTCTTGTCAGATCAAAAGTAAAGAGCACACATCCATATCGTAGTTTTACTGTGACTGTAAAGAGAGAAAACCGCGGTCAGTCATAAAAGCGCTGTTGAAGTGTGGCTGGTGTAAAATACAGTGAAATGTGATCCTCTGGCTGTAGAGGGCAAGTGGAGATTAAAACGTTAGAAATAGTTTTGAAGAGTAACTTCCTTTTGAGTGGGTGTTGAAAAAGAAATCTTCTCTCCATGCTGGCAGAAGCTTTTTGACACTCTGAATAGAGATGATTGGACAATGTAGAATACTTTTCACTTAAATGAAAATTTGATTAGAAAGGACAGGTCTGTGTGTGTGTGTGTGTGTGGGGGTGTGTGTGTGTGTGTGTGTGTGTGTGTGTGTGTGTGTGTGTGTGTGTGTGTGTGTGTGTGTGTGTGTGTGTGTGTGTGTGTGTGCTCAGAGTGTGAGAGTGTCATTAGGCCGATGAGACAGACAGACAGGGTGAGATCAGTCTAGCTAGCAGAGAGGTTAATAGCATGGCCCCGCTCATGCCAACAGCACTACTGGATTCATTATGCAGGCCAGGGCAGCACACACACACACACACACACACACACACACACACACACACACACACACACACACACACACACACACACACACACACACACACACACACACACACACACACACACACACACACACACACACACACACACACACACACACACACACACACACACACACACACACACACACACACACACACACACACACACACACACACACACACACACACACACACACACACACACATCATTAGTTGTGGATCAAAGCCACTCTCACAAAACAGAAGCGACTCTATCCTGTGATCAGTGATGACAGGCTACTGTAACACACAGTGGGTCTCAACTGGAACACTACTGTTCTGGGATTGGCGAGGATTAGGTCGCCATGGAGATCGAGCACAGACAACCGTGGGTGGGTTCCTTTCTCAGACAAACACAATGACAGGCAGACAGACAGATAGGGGCAGACAGTGACAGATAGACGGAGGAATAGATAGAGGTAGGCCGCGATAAAGACAGAAAAGGGCTAATGGAGAACAGCTCTTTAGGTTTTCTTGCCTCCAAATAAATCCTCTTGGAGCTATAAATAACCTTGTTAGAGAGCACGGCAAGCTAATGAATTAATAATAAACTACACCAGTTTCTGTTGTCTTTAAAATTGCCAATTTGAGTTGCAGAGATTTTACATGTAAAAATGCACCTGGGACACAGATAGCAAGCGGCGGGAACAAGAAAGCTCAAATACACCAATGTTACGTCTGCTGCCTCTCTTTGCTTTATATCCGCCGTGACTGCCTGGATGGGTAGACATAAGCATGGGGAGCTTTTTGTGTAATGCTATGTGATTCTTTATTTTCTCAAGATTAAAAAATTCAAGAAGTTGTGCTATCATTTGTGACCACTGAATTCACTGGATCCATATCCTTTTTAATGGATCACAATATACTTGTTTTAAGCAGACTCTTTGCCATGTCAGAGCACAACAAGCAAGCAAGCTGCATTCTATAGACCTTTTTCCAATATATTATTGATAATCAAAGTAATTTTTCATGCAACTACGGCAGAAAGGCTGTTTTATTTTGTGATAACACTTAATATGTTTGGGTTTAAGACTGAACAAACAGACAATAAAGACATTACCTTGGACTTGATTCACTATTTTACTATATTCTGAATTTTTGTAGACATAATCAGGAAAATAATATGCCGTTAAATGAAGATGTAAATAAATGTTGGTTGCAGCAACTGGAAAGTTTTGCTTCTGATATTGCTGCTATGACAAGCTCTTTGTCTACCTAGAACTACGTATAGTTACATATATATACACTACTATAGTGTATTTAAGAGCAGATACTGACAGATAGCGTGCAGGTAGACAGGCAATCAGGTAAGCAAGTGGAGACAGTCATGGAGACAAACCAAATACCGCCAGTCAGTCAGTCAATAGGAACAGAGACAGCAGGCAGACTGGAGGTCTAACAAGTAGCAACCTGTCACAGTGGCTTTGCGAGGGAAGAAAGAGCCATTCAAACACAGCTTCTGTTTGATCGCTGGGGGCGACTGTATGAATGTACTGTACCCACTGAGTACCAGCTCACTGAAACCTGATTCCCTTTGACTGAAAATATGCTTAGTGATAAACAGACTCGCTGTGCCGCTGCTTACACCAATAAACACAACTGCTGGATGCAGAAAAAAAGACCATTTTCTGCCTTTTTTCCTTCCACTCAGGTGGGTGAAAGCAGAGAAAATAACAGTGTGATTTATCCAGAGTGTCTTGGCAGGCACACGGTGTCAAATAAATGTCTGTAATGAAATGACAACAGATGTGAGGTGCTCTAGGGAGAGATGAATAGACGTCCTGCGAAGCAAATAATTCACCATAAACTGTAGAAAACAGTGTGATGAAAACAAAAGCCTTGGCGGCATATTAAGAGACAAAGACACAAACACAGAGAAGAACTCAATCAAAAATCTATCAAAACCAGAATCAGATACAAAGGCAGACAATGTCTTCCTGCTCTGAAAACGGAGGGCAATACATAGCGATGCTAACCCATCTATCGCAGGTATGTGTGTGTGCATATGCATGTGTGTGTGTGTGTGTGTGTGTGTGTGTGTGTGTGTGTGTGTGTGTGTGTGTGTGTGTGTGTGTGCGTGCGTGTGCGTGTGTGCTTTAAATCAGCAGTTTAAAAACGTGTTATTCAATTGGGCCAATGAGCAATACACAAGATTTTGTTAATTCTGTCAAAGAGGCGATGCGACTGGCTGCTACCGGGATCACAGGTCAGCCATTTTGATTGACAGATGGGTTCAGCCAACCAGTGAGCCGCAACCCTGACGCCTGCACACACACATACACACACTGACAGGCAACGCATCAGCATGCTGTCCTGCTAGATGGCCATTACATACAAAAGAAAAGCAAGAGAAAGGGATATAAGCAATAAAACATGATACAGACATGTGAGGAGACCAAGAGACGGTGGCAAAGAGAAATGTTTAGAGAGACAGAGATGGAGAGATAGAGGAGCGGCGTTACAGACTGAGATACTTAAAGGGATGGATAAAGCGATGTTTCACACGATAAAGTCAGAGAGAGACTGATAAAGACGCGAGGCAGACAGAGAGATATGTGGGGAGGATGGAGCGACACAGATAAGTGTAAAAGAGAAGCAGAGGAAGGAAGCAAGAAGAGTCTTAGAGGAGGGTAATGTGAAATAATGATGAAGACGAATGGAGACAGGAAGAAGACGCCAAAGAGCTTCAAGTTCTTTTATACTCACATCATTTGAGGAGGTATGGAGGAGGCAGAGAGACGTTTAATGCAGTTCAGATTGGCACCAGGAACACCAGGTGAATGTAATTAATCAAATAGCACTAACGAGCCGGGGTAAATCAGCTGCGGTACTTTGCAATCTACACATTGATTTTAAGGAGGCTTAAGCAGAAAAGTGACAAAACAAAACTCACTTTTTTTCTTTCTTTTTTTCCAGTATAACTTAATGGAAACCATTTTCCCACAATGCAATACACATAGTAAAAGGAAGAAACGTAGAAAAGTCGCTGTTTTTAAATGTATTTAAAAGTCAGATTCTAAAAGGTTTCATTTAGTTTCTTAATGCTTTTAACCAGAAAGAAGCTTTACAGTTAAATTGCCTTTTCTTTCTTCCAATACCATACTGCATAGTAAAAGTGTTGATTTCCATAGTCCATTATTTCAGCAGTCACAAAGCCATATGCATCAAGATCTACATATGTTTTCAACTTGAAAGTACCAGGCCACTGCTGTCAGATGTCAATCAAACATTTACTTTGATATGTCATTTGAACGTGTCCGAAGATGTATTTATTTAGTTTGTCTGTTTTCTAAGATGTTCCTAGGGTCATTCCACAACCACCAAAAATGTGTTATATTTTCAGTTCACTCCTAAATGCTTTGTGGGCAATACATTTTGGGAAAATAGTGCTTATTAAAAGCCACACCCTGGCCCTGATGGAAATGCCCAAACAAGTAGCTATTAACAATAATAACAAATAATCCAGCATGTGTCGGTAGTGCAAACTGAGACATATGAAAGAACACCGTTAGCACTGTGTTATAATAATTTCCTGCACAGGAACTGATGGATGCTGTAATACCCTATACCTGTTTGGCTAACAGTAGAATGCATTACACTGAAAGCCCAACGTCATCGATTCAAACTGACAATTGTTATATATAATCCCATTCAACTTTCATTAAGTAACTTGGCAGCAAGTTAAGATATTTTGTATTGCTTGGACTTAATCGTACTACCATATATATCGATCAAAAACTTGTTGTTGCACGTTAAGTGTGTCTGTCCAAATAGCAGATATTTTTCTTCAGTATCTTTTGCAAATGGAAAATAACTCTTCCTAACAATGGTCCCAAATAAATAAATAAAAACCTGCTTGAGGGGCAGGAAGAGGCCAGGAATATGAAGATGAATAAACTGTAAGAAGTTTATGTATACTAAAAGACAACTGCCTTTAAAGAAAGTATTATATCAGTTTATCAGAACTTGACTAACAGGATCTACGTAAATATACAGTAACATTCAAATAATTGCATTTGTAAACAGATAGCAAAAGGAAACTGGATTTCTTTTATATTTAGACTTTAGAGCACTTCAGTGAATCTCAAAGTTAACATAAAGGCATATAATCAAAGGATATTTTAGTAAGGAAGCGTAGCAGGTAAAAACAGTTAGGGAGGAAAAGCTGTCAGACCTGTCAGTCAAAGGATAAAAAAGTATAGCGTTATCAAAATAACTCTCGCCTCTTATATTTCTTTAAAGCATTTTTGCTATAAGAGGCTGAAGCTTTTAAATGATCCAACTGTCTCATTTTTCAGTTGACCTGCATCTTGCCTTTCCTCCTGCTGTCTTTCTGTCTATCACTCGTTAAAATCTCTGCCTCTAAAAAATAGTCTACTGTTATAAAATGAGGGGGACTCTCAATAATTGAATCAAATAATATATGGCAGAATTGCAGAAATTATGGGGGAAATAAAGGATCCCTTAAATGTTTGGGGTGGAAGTTAAAGAATGTATCTACTTGAAATCAATTGTTGTGGTGAATGCATCTTTAAAATAAACTTGATTAATCTTTCTTATAGTAAACGCTTTGTATAAAAGATGTGCATCATTTTAGAAAAACATTATTAAAAAAAAAAAAAAATTGTAACTATTTTATTGTGATCACACAAACAAACATTTCATTTATATGGATCTATATTTGATGGATGTATATTGTAAATAAGTTGGCTAAATTCAAGAATTTTTAAATGTGGGATATGTCTCGATGCTCGACATTAAGCGACCTGTTTGATTGGCTGTTGCAGCTAACTTTAGAAAAAATATGCTTTTGTTCAGCGTTGTGATTTTTAAGAAAATCCATGACCAGAAATGTGTGTCTTGCAAACTTTTTATTTTGCTTTACTTTTCCATTTCAACACACCTGTGTACTGCATTATACAACATTTAGTTAGTCACGGAATCCTAGATAATTAGATGTAATACTACAATGAGCTTTGTAAGTTCTTTGAAACACGCAACACAATGCTATCACGGCAACAAGATAGCGTCTGATTTGGACAAATGTAAAAACACATGTGCTGTTGTTTAAGTCTGACACTGGCAATATAGCGTAAATATAAACTCTGATCAGCTGACAACACATCACACTAAGGACCAAAACAAAACAAACTAGCTTCTTGAGCTCTGTGCGGTGATAAGATCAGCCAATCACAGCCTGGTTTGCGATACAAGGTGAAGGTGAGTCCTTATGTTTGTGGGACAGATCAGCATCAACAGACTCATGATTAAACATTAGGCAAGAGAAGAGGGTTTACGCATAACGATACCCGTCATCATCCTTGCATCTCGCAAGGTTAGATATCTCCCCCCCCTCCTCATACATTGGGAAGCCCTTGATACCTTAAGGAATGAGCTGCCCTTGGAGGACTGAGACAAAAAGGGTGAGGGATATATTTCTCAATCGTGGTGTGATAGAAACCAGAATTTAGGCTAAATGTAAACCCAGAAACACTATCACACTCAACAAAGAAAAACAAATTCCAGATGTATTGTCTGGTACTTTCAATGTATGAAGCATCGAGCACATAAACCACAGTTTTTATTCCCAAATGAAATCACAAGCCTGTATATTCAAAGATTGTGACTTATCGACCTTGTGATAACATCAACATTGTGTTGACGGCGAGTGAAAGCGAGCAGATAGTGTACACTATCGACTGTTAGACACACAGGCTGTGTTTTTTTCTATATTTTCATCTCGGATTCCTTTCTGAAGACTGCCAAACGTTGCTCTCTGCCCCCTGTCTGTCTTTCTTTATTTTCCCCTCCCTGTAATTCTCCGTTTTCTGCTCACATCAATTGATGGCTGGCTGCGACTAGCGCTGCCTGTGTTGTTCCAAGCAGAGCTGTAATGGAGACATTTGGAGAGGCAGAGAAGGGCAGGTTAATGCTCTCCGTAATGTGTGTGTGAACAGCGATTTCTTTTTTCTATCTTTTTTTTTCTTTTCTGCGAGAGGCTTTGGGCCCCATGCCATCGGCTCCAAATGTGTTTTCCCTACTAAACTCCTGACCCCAATCTGGGGCCAAGAAAGACAGAAGAGAGAGGGGAGATTGAGAAAGAGCGAGAGAAAGCAACAGCTAATGTGATTCATTGGGGGGGGGGGGTTAAAAATGGATCTGAATGAGAGAGGGAGAGAGGGTGCAGATGTTGAGTTATTGAAGGCTTTCCCACAAAGAAAACGGTAAATAGATCAATAATCACCTGAAATATTTATTGATTATTTATATTGGACATTTTGTCTACCTGATACTAGAGGTAACTTGAACTTAATTCTGTTTTGACAGATACAAAATAATCATCATTAAAGTTCAAAGGGAAGAAAGAAGAAAGGAAGGCTTGCGACACATGTAAACATCAAAATTCAGCGCAAAATAGCCCTGAAATGTCTTTGATCAATCATTCCAGCGTTTTTTCAGCGCTCGCTACGATGACAGGCTCGAACTTGTGTAGGATTCATGTCAATTACTTCTGAACAGGGAGAAGGGAGGGAGGGAGGGAGGGAGGGAGGGCTTCTAGTTGAAACACGCTTGTTCACCATTAGCGGTCGACATCAGCGCGGGAGATTATACTGGTATTTGACATCCCCTGCTGTGAGGCTGTCTTCCTGGGATGCTGACGCTCCGAGGTGCCGCTGTGCTAAATGACAGTGACTCCATGGATTGTGGAGTTCCTTCGGGTCAGAGTGGGGCGGTGTGTGAGAGATGAAGCAGGAGTTGGGGATGTGAGGATTATGGGTTAAAGGGTTACAGGCAGGTAGGCTTATGTTAACATGACACCTTGGAAGTATAGGTTTTTGTTCAAACTTTTATGAGGTGTTGGTTTGACTTAGAACTGTAAAGTACTAGAGTACTAGGTTGCTACTGTTTGTCTGTTTTTGTCATTGTTTTGTGTGTTTTATTATGTTTTGTTGTGTTGTCCCTAATGTTTTTTGTATTGTCTCACCTGAAAATAAAATAAAATATATTGAAAGAGAACTATAAAGCACTATAATGCAAGGTGTTTCTGTTATTGTGTCCAACCAGCTTGTGTCATTGCTAGGCTATAGTTACCTATATAACTCCTCACTGTAAAATTGCAGTTTCAAACAAATGGATAACATTGTATAGAAAAAAAACAACACAAAACCTGGTAAGGTTTAAAAATAAGAGATCATGGTTTGGCCTCAAATAAGTATGTTAACTCATTCTGGACGTACATTAAAAAGTCAACAATGATACATTTCACAAAGGAAATTAACATTGATCTTCTGGGTGACAGCCCGGTGTTTGGACAAAAAAAAATTCCCCTATACGTAATTAACTATGCACTTTATTAGAATGGGAACTCAAGTTTTAGGTTAACGAGTTAGAATAACGCAACATACACTGAACAAAAATATAAATGCAACACTTTTGTTTTTGCTCCCATTTTTCATGAGATGAACTCGAAGATCTAAAACATTTTCTATATACACAAAATAACCATTTCTCTCAAATATTGTTCACAAATCTGAAAAAATCTGTGATAGTGAGCACTTCTCCTTTGCCGAGATAATCCATCCCACCTCACAGGTGTGGCATATCAAGATGCTGATGAGACAGCATGATTATTGCACAGGTGTGCCTTAGGCTGGCCACAATAAAAGGCCACTCTGAAACGTGCAGTTTTGCTTTATTGGGGGGGTCTGGGGGGGTCCGAAAACCAGTCAGTATCTGTTGTGACCACCATTTGCCTCACGCAGTGCAACACATCTCCTTCGCATAGAGTTGATCAGGTTGTTGATTGTGGCCTGTCGAATGTTGGTCCACTACTCTTCAATGGCTGTGCGCAGTTGCTGGATATTGGCAGGAACTGGAACACGCTGTCGTATACTCCGATCCAGAGCATCCCAAACATGCTCAATGGGTGACATGTCCGGTGAGTATGCTGGCCATGCAAGAACTGGGATGTTTTCAGCCTCCAGGAATTGTGTACAGATCCTTGCAACATGGGGCCGTGCATTATCATGCTGCAACATGAGGTGATGGACGTGGATGAATGGCACAACAATGGGCCTCAGGATCTCGTCACGGTATCTCTGATTCACAATGCCATCAATAAAATGCCCCTGTGTTCGTCGTCCATAACATACGCCTGCCCATACCATAACTCCACCACCACCATGGGCCACTCGATTCACAACATTGACATCAGAAAACCGCTCACCCACACGACGCCACACATGCTGTCTGCCATCTGCCCTCAACAGTGAAAACCAGGATTCATCCGTGAAGAGAACACCTCTCCAACGTGCCAGACGCCATCGAATGTGAGCATTTGCCCACTCAAGTCGGTTACGACGACGAACCGGAGTCAGGTCGAGACCCTGATGAGGACGACGAGCATGCAGATGAGCCGATGACTGAGCTGAGACGGTTTCTGACAGTTTGTGCAGAAATTCTTTGGTTATGCAAACCGATCATTGCAGCAGCTGTCCGAGTAGCTGGTCTCAGACGATCTTGGAGGTGAACATGCTGGATGTGGAGGTCCTGGGCTGGTGTGGTTACACGTGGTCTGCGGTTGTGAGTCCGGTTGAATGTACTGCCAAATTCTCTGCCTTTGGAGACGGCTTATGGTAGAGAAATGAACATTCAATTCACGGGCAACAGCTCTGGTGGACATTCCTGCTGTCAGCATGCCAATTGCACGCTCCCTCAAAACTTGCGACATCTGTGGCATTGTACTGTGTGATAAAACTGAACATTTTAGAGTGGCCTTTTATTGTGGCCAGCCTAACGGCCCGTCCACAGACAGGCATGAAAAAAATCTTTCAAAGCTTCGCACATTCACTTGAATGGGGTGACGAAGAAGATTTTGAATCTTCGCCGAACTGCATTGTGGGGAGCGGAGCATGGCTTTGCAAGCATTGTGAGCATCAAAACTTGAGCAATGTTCAACTTTTGATGCTCCCGATGCTTTCGAAGCTGGCATCAGCCAATCAAATCCCGTTTATGCAAATCCCGCCAGTACAAGCGCTAGCCAATCAAACCGCGTGCAAGCTGGGAGAGCCAGATCGCAGTTCATTTCCTCATATTCCAAACGAGAAATTACGGTAGCATATCACCCGGTTCTTTACGACCATAACTATTTACCGGGATACAAACCGGAGGAACCAGGCATGGAGGGAGGTGGCAGAGACAGTGGGTGAAACTGGTAGGTTTTCGCCTGTTTGGGGATTTTATATCCAGTTTACTTCGTTTTAACATTGCTATTGCTTTGTATGTCGGGGACGGGAGATTCATGTGATTGTTGGTCGCGTTGCTCGCAAAGAATCGCCAAGCTTCAGACACGCCCAGCATCAAGATTTTTCAAGATTTTTTTCATGCCTGTGTGTGGACGGGCCGTAAGGCACACCTGTGCAATAATCATGCTGTCTAATCAGCATCTTGATATGCCACACCTGTGAGGTGGGCTCACTTTCACAGATTTTTTCAGATTTGTGAACAATATTTGAGAAATTATTATTTTGTGTATATAGAAAATGTTTTAGATCTTTGAGTTCATCTCATGAAAAATGGGAGCAAAAACAAAAGTGTTGCATTTATATTTTTGTTCAGTGTAGTTAAATAGCAACACCAACTGCACCTTAAAGAATGACCATAAAGGTGATTCAACACCTCTCTCGCAGCCTGATGCATCTAATAAATTGGCAACTGGGTATATAATGAAATAAAATGTATTCTTTGTCACGTGGATACATCACTGTACGATAACACATTATATTCAAAATATCTAAAAACCCTAATGGGATCAATATAAGATTTTGTAACACACTTAAAAATTCAACACTTTCTCTCCGTCTGTCTCTCTCCTTTCTTTCAACTTAACCTTCATTATGTTTGGTTAATACAAGTACCTACTAGTTTATTCTCTTGAGATGGTGTAATGGAATTTAAAATAGCTCAAGGCTACAGTATGTTTAAGGTATTTTTTTAATAAGTACATTTTTCTAAGAGACTTTTTATGTACGGTATTTATTATCCTTAGTGCTCATCTCAAATGGTGACGCCAAAGTGTTGGTAACTTATACAATTCATCTCAACCTTAATTCAAGTTATTTCGGTGTGACTTTGAAGTACTTTGAAGTTAGACTCCAAAGTCTATAAAACTGGGCCCCGTCTTCATCTTTTCTCCTCGTACCAACCTAACACCAAATGGATGGATGTGGTAGCACCTTGATCATGCCAATCTGAGCCTCCTCAGATCTGTTTTCAAAAGTTGATGGTGTGTCACGTCTCTTCACTTTCTCCGCTCCACAAATGAAGCCCAGAAACGCAGAAGCTGCAGCAGACTTGACCTGTGTAGAAATCTATCTCTAATCTAAAAAGAAAACCGAGATGAATTCTCGCTGAGCCAATTAGAGCGGCGACTAATCCCCCACTAACTCGGCAGAGACGTAAAGCATCCCTTTCTTTCCCCTCTCGTCATCGCTCCCTCAGTTTCGCTCCACTTTCATCTCTCTGCCCTTGTATCCTATCAATAGGCGCTGCAGACACAGAGCGTCAGGCCTGGATCTCTCAAAAACACTATTTTTGTTGACGTTTTACACCGATTGCCTGCATTCAACACTAAATTATATTCAATTCCAACATCACTTCACCTGCCTGCGTGAGAATGATGCAGAGCTCATACAACTAATGCAACAGAAAAGACTGACAGCTTGTTTTGTAATTTCACTAATGGCTTACAAATCCATTGAATCATATCACATATAGCACGATATATATTATACATAGGACACAGAATTTACTAATGCGTGTCCCATTCTGTGTTTGGTCATCTTCATTGATGTGTGATCAAACGTACACACACTTTACATTTATATAATTGATAGTGTTGCTTCAGCTGCTGTGTGAAAATGGGAGGAGAGTCCCCCCCTATTCCAGTTAATGGCAACGTAAGATCGCATCCACGTGGAGTCTGATTGGCTGAGAGCCACTCCACAGCAGTGGGGTAATAAAAGTTACAAATGAGAGCAGGCTATTAGAGCCATTGACATGCATACGCTAGCTTGCTAATTAATTGATCCTGAAACTTCATCTATTCTATAGCCAGAGAGGAACCCTTAATGAATCAGACTTTCTATAGAGTGGTCCTCCTTTCTGTGAATCCTTTTCTCTCCTCTCCTTTACCCCCCACTTCCTCCCCTCTCTGTCCCTCTCTCCCCTAATGTCTTTTTTAAGTGTGAGGTAAAAATGCCCAGTGTCCCGTGGGCTGGCATGGTCAGGATTTGTGCAGAAGAAAGACAGAAAGTGTGTGTTGTGTGTATCAGCCTGGTTCAGATGTGTACTTTGAACAGCGAACCTTTTTTAAAAAACAAGGGGAGGGTGGTGACGAGGCTGGAGTGGTCCCCTTTGTACCTCCACCCCTCCTCTCGCTCCATCTTTCCTGGCAGAAGGGCTGATTTATTGGGGCTTCCCAGCCATCTGTCAGAGGCAGCAGCGCTGGCTGCATTAACCCCAGAGACAACCCCAGCACCCGGAGCCCCTAAGTGCTTCCAAGTGGCCCTCACTCTCTCCACTAGTGAGGAACCCCCCCACCCAGGCTCAATCAATGTCGTAAATTACCCATCTAACTCCCTGAAGTCGATCGTCAGCAAGATGATGTTTGGACGGATTTTTACAGCTTTTTGTTATAGTAGTAACTTAAGAGCCCAATCACTATTTCTTCTGGCCATGATAAGTACTCACAAATTATTAGCAAAGGCAAGATTGAGTTAAATGCTTGTTGTCTCATTATTCTGGTTAGGCATAAAGAGACCTGTCAATCAATATTTTCCATGAAGGACACTTGGTTACTGTAGTTATGTCACACAGGTGTGAATATTTGAATTAACGATGGCTGAATTCCCTTCAGCTGCTTCAGTTTCTTTGGTAGGAAAAACACAGGTGTTACTAATAACACTAATGACGGCTCCACTCTATACAAGTGTCTCAGTAATCCAGGACAGTGGGACATAAATCTGCATGAATGATACCAAGACCCTGAGACTGAAGCAAATTGGAATGCAGCCATCATTACGTTGAATATTAACACCTGTGCTTTTTTCGACTGTCACTTGTTGAAACGCAAAGGCCTATTTTGTTACCAAACCACAAGACAGAACAACTATAGGGATTTTTGTTATTATAATTCAATTGAAAACAGTGCTTCTCTACAGCAATATTTAAAAGCCATAACATTTTATACTGACAGTTGCATGACACTGGTTTTAATCTAGTGGTAAGCTGTTGTGAAAACCAATTTGAAAAACATGTTGTAATGCAGAAATTAAACACATGAAGTGAATAAAGAGGAAGACATCTCGAAATGTTGCCTGTTATTCAGGAATGTACACGGCTTGCCCAGTTGATTGGAGTGCAGGCTTTTGAAAGAAACAGATGTTTATTTCTTCCTTCCTTCTTTACCAGCTGACCACTACTGAACAACGAGGATTCCTGAAAACCTTTGTAAGCCAACTGTGACTTAAACACATGTATACTAAGTAGAGAAGGATAGCATGCTTGTGAAGGTGGGTTTTGGTTCGTATGGAGTGACCAGCAGCAGTTGAGCCACATTTCCACTTGACTTTAAATGCTTGGCTTCCATTAAGTTGGCCGAGTGTTAAAGGAACAAACAGCCAACACTGCTAATGGTTTCTGGCTGACTCCTTGACAACCCCTCCCCTCTCCATATATAAACACACACATACACACTGCTTCCTTTTTCTATTTCTCCCTTTCTTTCATTCTCCAGGATATCTTTTTTTTTGTTTCTCCCCCTCCGTCACCCCTCCCCTCTTTTCACATCAAACACTAATGTTTCCTTCAAATTCCTTTTCCTCTCTTGTCTGCCAACTTTGAAATCACAGGAAATTACGCTAAGAATTGGCTAGGTTTTTTTTTTTTTGTTGCTTTCAACTTCATTCCACTTCCCTAACAGACACTTTTCTTCGTGTCTCCAACACACCAGCCTCCTTCTTCCACTTCCTCTTTTCTTTTTTAAGCTGATGTGTTTTTTTCTGGCTCCCATCACTCCACACACACACACACACACACACACACACACACACACACACACACACACACACACACACACACACACACACACACACACACACACACACACACACACACACACACACACACACACACACACACACACACACACACACACACACACACACACACACACACACACACACACACACACACACACACACATCACCTAAACTCTCCACCAGCACTCTTTCACATGCATGCTGATGCCGCAAGATGCTAACTACACCTAATGCAAGTTCTAGGTGTATTCGCTGAAGGCTAGTAGGACGTTTTTTTTTTAAATCTCAGACATCAACAGTGGGATCAGTGTCTGTGCTTGCTGTGTATGGCTGGATCAAGGAAAGGGGTCATGAGGAGAGTAGCTAATTGGTAGTGAAATGGACTGTTCAGAATGTGTCACGGCGTGTGTGAGAGTGCATGTATGATCATGTGCATACTCTCTGTACTAGATGTGACTGAGGAAACAGACACAGCTACAGTGAATAATTCAATAAATGTGGCCTTAACAGTTAAAAAGTTCGCAAGAAATATTTCTGGACTCAATAATTACAGAGTTTACATGTACACCAATAGCACTGTAAACAAAAACATTAAGGTAGCAGTTGAGTCACAGTGTTTAAATTCATCTTAAGAGAGGTCTTTGTATTGGCTCCTAGCTTCCTTCACATGGTTTTTTATGGATACGTGAACGTGTCAATGCAGCATGTAGTGTGCTTGAATATATACATTTCACTGTTTGGATAGAGTATATTTTGCATAGATGTGTAATGAAAGGTAGGGTCTAGCTACCTATTGTGTTTATGATGTTAGTGACTGTCCTGCACACACAAACACTGTCACCAGAAATCTGTCATCAGTCGTCAGAAATGTTTATCCGCAGATTCTAGGGGGTAATTATGAAGTTGTTTGTGGTGCTAAACGCATCAAACAATAGCCTTGCCCCTCTGCTGTCAACAATTTTCATAGGGACTTTTTACTGGCAGAAAATAATGTAAATAACTGTTTATAAAGAGGTCTGTGGATTTAAAATGTTTCTTAAATTGGTTTAATACATTTTTTTGAGGATTTTATGTCTTATTTGACTAAATTCAAGTAATCGTTATTCTCTGGGGTTATGGTTAAAGACAAAAACACGTATGGCCAGATTTAATTTAGGGTAAGTTACAAAATAATAACTTTCCCTTTGATTAAAGGATAAAATACTTATGATGATTGTAAGTGAACCAGTAACATAAATCCAAGCTGATACAAAGATAAATGTCCACGATATGAAAGTTGTCAATATGACGGAGACACATTTCTACATATTCTATATCCAATACCTCCAGTGGATTAAATGTATTACTGTGGAGTCTTTATTTAATACGAGTGGGGCTTAATTTCAGCAGGATTTAATCATAATAATGAAAGACAGTCAAAGAGGACCTTTTGTTCCTCTGCTAAAACCCACTACGCACACTCTCACAAACACACACATGCACACTCTCACAAACACTCTCACATGCACACTCTCTCACACACACACACACACACACACACACACACACACACACACACACACACACACACACACACACACACACACACACACACACACACACACACACACACACACACACACACACACACACGCGCACACACACACACACACACACACACACACACACACACACACACACACACACACACACACACACACACACACACACAGTCACTCACTCTTGGGGAAATCACAGAGATAGACGTACACGCATATCTTTGTTGACGTCACGTTGCTTGGCAACATCCCAGCATGCTTGGCTGTAACAAGCTGAGGTCTCAGCCCTGAAGCGCAATGCATCATGGGGAATTGTGTGTGCCGTGTCTTACATCACCCACAATCCCCCTTGCTGATGCAGCCGCAGTCAAGAAGACGGTGGGAATGTTCTGTGCGGCTGATCCTGGGGCAGTCTCTTAGCATGTGAGGTTAAGAAAGGGGGGGGGGGGGGGGGGGGTTATCCTCCTACACACACAGCTGCAATTATGTCCATCTTAACTGCGTTTGCTGCATCTCTTGAAATGTAATTATTAGTCACTTTAAGACTCGATATACAGTATATTATGCAGTGCACATCTGGGGCATTCGTTTTCAGCCCCCCCCGATCAGACCCCTGACCGCTTTTCTGTAGGTGAGGCTCATTACGCTCATCTGAGAATGTGGAATTAAACCTCCTCCTCCGAACTCATTACTGTGAGCTAGATTTCACCGGCTGCAGATAGGCAATGCGGTGGTGCTGCTTTTAAAGCCAGAGCCAGATAATTAGAAACTTTAGAAGCGCATTTCCCATGGCTACAGCCGGAGTGAACAACTAATTCTATTTGAACTAATTACGTTCCATAGCGCTATGTTCGGGCTATTTAATACGCCAGAGGATTTCATCACGGAGCAGGAACAGGGATGTATTTTTGTGCGTGACTGACTGTACGTCATTACTCTCTATGCACAGCTTGTCTCCACATACACACCCCCACTCACTCCCAATTGTGTGTATTTCATGCTGCGAAAGCCCTGAGCCTCCTCAATAATGCTCGTTCTGAGAGTGTGTTGACATCATCAAAATGCGTCAGATGAGGTTTAGATCTGCAGTCTAGGTAACGAAGTCTCAGTAAAGACTGCAGAGCACAGCGTGACCAGACAGACAAAATGAATGGAATTTAATAGAGTCAATTACAGCATTAAATATTTGAACTTATTTGGCAGATGATGTCATCATTGTTTAATTTTTTTTGGTATAGTGATAAAGGTAGGCATGAGTGGTCCTGGCTTCAGCCTATGTTTAATTATTGCTGTGAATGTATTACATATTTTGTAGCTTTATAAGCCGTCTATTTCTCTATTAAAACTTTAAAATATATAAAGTTAACCTTCTTTTATTTATTTATTTTTGCTTGTGTTGATTTTGAGGCTAGATGCGTTCATAAAAATCACAACTAAAATAGTATAAACAAACGTAAAATAAATACATTTAATAATAATTTTGACTCTTCTTCATATTCCATATAACAAAACATATTAAAGGTGAGAAGCTCTTTTATGAATAAAAACATGAGCATTCCACACACATTTGGAGAATATTCTAAGACAATGTAAGTTTAGCTGTCAGTCCATCTGTGTTTCCCTCTCTCTCTTTGTGGACTTGCTATGTGTGGAAGCTCGCTCGCCTCAATAAGAGGTGTCCAGGCCAGCAGACCAGGCTGACTAAATATAGCAGGCACTGACAGCGGAGGACACTCCCCCGTCTCTCACTGTTGCTCTCAGTACTGCTGTTTCACTACACACTGATGGAGCTAGATTTGTCAGACGGAAGAAGTTTGTGATCTGCCAGAAATGTGGGACACACATATCCTCCACACACACATATAGTACACACAGATTAATACACATGCATACATTCCCTGTATTTCTCCCTCCAACACATCTTCCAGTCCAAATGGGATTTACTTAAGACTCAATAAAGCAGACAGAAGCGCTATTGTCTCCAACACAGGCCTATTGTATTGAGAGACAGTGACGTGGGTCGGCTGTGTGTGTGTGTGTGTGTGTGTGTGTGTGTGTGTGTGTGTGTGTGGTGTGTGTGTGTGTGTGTGTGTGTGTGTGTGTGTGTGTGTGTGTGTGTGTGTGTGTGTGTGTGTGTCTGTGATGGCTACACAGAAAGCATTCCACTACACACAAACAAACAGACATGCATACACAAACAAAACAAACCAACAAACAAAAAAGCACCCTAATATAGTTCAGAAGCAAATTAATATATATTAAAGCACCTAGTCCAAGAAGAATGAACATGCTTACTTCCATACCACTACCCCATCCCCCCACCTCACACACACCACACACACACACACACGCACACGCACACGCACACGCACACGCACACACACACACACACACACACACACACACACACACACACACACACACACACACACACACACACACACACACACACACACACACACACACACACACACACACACACACACACACACACACACACACACACACACACACACACACACACACACACAGCATCAAACCCATTCCGCTCCAGTGGGAGTCTGAGGGGAATCTGAGTGATGAACAGGAGTGACACCACCACATGCCGGCGCGTGAGAGATGTGCTGCCTGGAATTTTAGGCCGGATCTCAAATTGAACATGCCAAGCCTTGAGGGGGAAAACCACTGGAGAATGTTCCATCACGAGAAGCGAAAGTCCCGCAGCAATATCGCTAATAATACCAGCTACAAATTATCTGGATCAGCACCACAGGGGGGAGGGGGCTCATTCATGAATTGCACGGAAACGTTTGTTAACATACCTGCTGTTGAGGGTACTGCATCCCGGCCATGCCCATTTGAGGCCTCCCCTGCATGCTCATTGGATATCTGTGCGGGGGAGGCGATGTGTATGGCTGGTTTGGAGGGTAAGGCCCGCCCCCTTGCTGTTGGCTGGAGTAGGCATTGTTGGACATGCTGTACAGCTGCGAGCGCTTCATAGCCATGAAGTCCATGGAGGACACCTGTAGCGGGGAAAAGAGGGATTAATGATATGCTATTCTTATTGGATAATAATTTACATTCATTCCCGACGATGCTTCGTGATTGGTTAATAATTCATCTCTAGAGTCTGCCAAGACACAAGTCCACTTAGCGCACGCACTACAAACCACAGACGCCATTGATTTATCTTATAACAGTACAGCGAGCAAAAGCCTTAAATTAAAGTGTACAGGTCATAAATGAACTACAAATGGAATTAAGTAAGCAAAGATGTTTATTGCGTAAAGCTATCAGGAGCTAAGTTTGCTGGAGTAGGGCCAAAATATAATGATTGAATTCAAACCTACAGCTCGCATCTTTGTTTTAATGTCTGAAAGGCTTTTTAAAAGTGTTGTAAATGTTGTTTAAAGCGATGGGAAGCCAGAGCAATAAAAACTCTATGGCCTTATTCCCACAACCACAGCCCAGCCGTGCCAGTAATCGCTGCACAGCGATCGCTCGCTTGTTTGCATGTTGTTGCTTACTGCTCACTGGCAGGAGTACTGATAATTACATTAGCATTCATGCTCTTTTGAATTCAAATAAGAAAAACACTGAAGTGTTGAGAGTATGGCAGGGGTTCAAACTGTGCATTACAATGGTGACAAGGCATTTGGAGTTTGAATCCCAGGAGGGAACTCAAGGCAGCGAAGCAGTCAAAGTACACGAAACACAATCGAAGAGAAGAAAGAGAAGGTGTCATGGGCGATTTATCCCATTGTAAGTATTTCAGAGTCTTTTTAAGAGGTTGTTTTGGGTCTTAGTGAGCCATCTGAAAATTCCAGTACAGTGCGTCCGGCTAATGATAATCTGTCACCCGTAGTGATGTGTTTGTCTGTGTGCCGGGGCAGATAATGTGGACTTCTTCTTCTATCTCTCCTCTCATGCTTTCTCCCTTTTGACTCCGCCGTGTAGGATCATGTGTGATTTATGACATTTTGTTCCTACTGTTTCTTACACACACACACACACACACACACACACACACACACACACACACACACACACACACACACACACACACACACACACACACACACACACACACACACACACACACACACACACACACACACACACACACACACACACACACACACACACACACACACACACACACACACACACACGTCTCTTCCTCCTCCTCCTCTTCTACCACAAGCTCCCTCCTCAGTTCCCTCTCCTCTTCCCAACTCAATATCACCTCGTCTAGCGCAGAGGAGAGATTGCCGCTGCCTCATATTGCCGGGCTAATATCAAGCAGACATGTCAGGGGATGGGAGCACTTTATTCAGCGGGTTACGTGCGGATGGTTACGCTGCTCTAGCTTTAGAGGGGTTTTGTCTACTGAGGCATGTGTGTGGAGTACATTGGACTATTTCACAGAGTGCAAAGGAGAAAGAGAGAGAGGGATCGCAAAAGAAAACCAGAGCACGTGCAAGAGAGATAGAAATGAGTACTATGGGGTGTCTAAAAGTTCTTCAACAGCATGGAGGAGAACGGGGGGTTATCCTGCAAAGGTCTGCATCACCAGGATGTTGAGAGCCTAATCCTAAGAAAGATAGAAAACATTTGCTATGTCTGTGTGTAATGCATTTTTCGAAGTCCACTTCCTGTTTGGTACTCTTTACTTACCTCCCCCCCTTCATATTTGAAACTGCTTAAGCATCCTGTTGCTAAAGTCAAAGAGTGCACAAGCAGCTCTGACATTAAAATGAAATATTTAAGCTCTGGACAAATCTGACACCTAATGAATGATTGCCAGCATTGGAGTGAAGCACATTAAGGAATAATTACAGTTATCAGCCAATGTAGTGTAAAACCCGTAAAAAAGAGAATGTTTTCGGAAGAAAATTATGAATATACTTTTTGAAATAATGATGGATATACTTCCATTTTTAATCCTTGATTGATATTATTTTTCTTGGCTACTTATTGCTCAGGATCAGTGGCGGTTCTAGACCAATTTGACTGGGGGGGCCAGGCTGGGGCCAGTTATTTTCTGAGGGGGACACAATAAATGCAGGACGAAAAAGACAGTATGAAGTGCGCATACACCTAAGAAAACAATGCAATACAGTTATTGGTATTTGTTTCATTACACATTATTATATGCTTACCTTTGTATGCTGTTTGGGTCTGTGGGACCCGTTTTCAGTGTTTACTAAAAGAAAATTATTTTAACCTGCTTTATTTGGGGGTGGACCAAACCTTCTCTAGGGGGGTCCGGGGGCATGCAGCCCCGGGAAGATTTTTTTTGTAAATGTTGAAGTTAAATGCATCAATCTGGTGCACTTTGAGCACAAAAGGAATGTATGGATACAGCTCTCAACACTCATGACAGGGAGCTGTATACTTTTCAATAATCGAAAAATCTTTAGAATATGATCACAACCAATAACAAATCATTTAAACTTGTTTTTGTAGTATTCTAGTATTCTTTCTTTTTATTTATGCATATTTTACAAATCACTCCCCTTTCAAACAGTTTTTTTTTTTACTGTCCTAAAGTAGGCTACACATTGGAATGATTTCTTTATTTTTTACAACACATTAAATAGATAAAGGTGTGCTCTCTCTAGCTCTCTCTCTCTGTCTGTCTCGCTCGCCCGCTCACAGAGGCTGTGTGCTCCTCCGTGGCGAGGGCGGCTTGTTAAAAAAACAAAAAAAAACATATTTGTAAAGTGGGGGCTATTGAGGGCTTGCGAGATACCGGTAGCTCGTGATCGATGTGTTGGAGACCCGTGAATGCTCTAATGGGTCCGACTAGAATGACAAATATCGTTACTTCCGCTTATTCCATCAGCCAAGAAATAGTTTAATCATAAACACAGGGGGGTCCAAAGTCAGTGTTAGGGGGGCACTGCAGCAATAATGGTGTTTCCTCTAGAGCAATGGGCACCACATGATCTGCTCAAATGTTTGTACACTCACAAGGCAGCCCCACACACACACACACACACACACACACACACACACACACACACACACACACACACACACACACACACACACACACACACACACACACACACACACACACACACACACACACACACACACACACACACACACACACACACACACACACACACACACACACACACACACACACACACACACACACACACACACACACACACACACACACACACACACACACACACACACACACACACACACACACACACACACACACACACACACACACAGGTCCACTAAGCAATACAAAGCAAAAGGGTGACACTCTCCAATTTCTAAATATCCAGGGCAATGTGCCACTCATGATACGGGACACACACCCACCCCGGCTCCATCCAGTTCACCAATCCATCTCGAGAGGTCCTCCGTTTGCCAAAACTGCTGAGCGCTACACAAGTAAATCCCCTCACATGGCTGCTAAGTGTAAACGCAAAATAAAATACAAAAAACTGCTGCACTTAGAAAGGCACTGGACACAGAAAACAACTTCAGAGTTTTGGGATTGCACAAGTGGACGCTCCATTAAACACACACACACACACACACACACACACACACACACACACACACACACACACACACACACACACACACACACACACACACACACACACACACACACACACACACACACACACACACACACACACACACACACACACACACACACACAGGCACAAAAAAGTGTATTAGTAGAATCTTGCAGCGTCTCTCACTGTTGATCCCTCTCATCTCTCTCCCACTCTCTCCTGCACTTGTGGGAAATTCTTAAATAAAACGGCCTCAATAAAATGATACAGAGCTCCATCTTTCACACATGGCATTATCCACACCTGTCCACGGAGGCAAAAAAACGATTCTTCGCCTCCCCAGACGGAGCCTCTATCTACTCTCATGACAAGTTCCAGTAAATGAGATTTCAGCTCACTGCCGCCTTTTCCTAGAGATATGCCCACCGTTTCCCTCACAACCCCAGGCATAAAGAAAAAGGCCCTGACAACAATTCTTCATAAAATTGAAACATTATTTTGTTCCCCTCCTCAGAGAAATGGCTGTACTTAGGAAAAAAAATTAGGAATATGACATAAAGTGAATCGTGTTTGCACCGGGAGGGACAGCAGATAAAGAACTTGAGGGAATACAGAGAAATTGTTTTTTATTTTCTTCAAAATGTGTTTTTCACTTTTGTTCATCTGGGCATGCCATTCAATGGAGGAAGGGGAGGAGGCAAGGGAGACAATAGTAATTCAACTGCTAAATTTAAAATTCAATTTATGAACTCCTCTCCAGCTTTCTGACTCTCGTGAGGGGTTTTTTCTCTTTTTTTTGCAAAACAAAGCCATTAAAACAGAACATGGGTGAAATTACTGTGGGGTGAAACCTGCTAAATTGCTTTTCTGAGCTCAATCGACAACATTTTTATGTTGCAAAAAAATTATTGTATTCCTTCTCGCTTTAATGTTCTAAGTTGCTAATCAGAAAGAGACAAAATGCTCGAGACAAAAGGCTTGGCGATGTGGATTATGAGACACACACTGGGATCAAACAGACATAAAACAATATTGGTAAATGGCTATTATTCCAAATTCATTTTGAAATGCGCAAATTGTTTGGCAATTTTTTTTTTATCTTTTTGATTTATCAGTGGTGGGGAATGAAAGTGCTTCCAGACAAGGCTGGCGCGCAGAAACACACACTCACTTACACACTTTGTCCCTGTGGCTATTGCTGCCCTCGTCCTTCACACCAGATGCCCAAATCATCACCTGTCTGCACCAGGCCTTCATTCCGGTTATTTACTACACACACACACACACGCACGCGCACACACACACACACACACACACACACACACACACACACACACACACACACACACACACACACACACACACACACACACACACACACACACACACACACACACACACACACACACACACACACACACACACACACACACACACACAGGAAACAGTGACTGGGACAGGCTCACACACACGGAGAGCAACTGGATTCACTGTTTCCACTAAAATACTCAGTTTGTTCTTTCCCCTGCAATAAAAATGATGAACAACCTGCTTTGTTGAGAGACGGCTACTACTACACAAATAGTTGAACCTCCAAATAGCAATTCAACCATTATGATCCATTATATCGCCTTGTGGTGTAATTCTGTCTCGATTAGAGCAGACTTGGGTAGGCAACAGTTCCTATGAAATCCCAAAGAACCAGCAGCTGCAGTGAGTATTGGCGATCTAAAGCTCCCTGTACTTAGCTTCAGTCTACAAATATAGCAGGATTCATATTTTTCAGCCATTATATTATAAAAACCAATTCAGCAATCACATTGTGCAAATTACTGCCATGTGAAAATGGTTCTGAATATCACCATAGAAAAAGGCATCAAGCCTGATTGTGTATGAAAATTAGCCCCAAGATGCCTTTTGGGTATTGATTATCTTGTGTTTTTCTTGTAGGAGCTACTGCTGAACGCCGGCTTTTTATACCTGTGTAATGAAAGTGTTTGAGCCTGCGTGTATTTGTGAGGAGAAACAAATAAGGATAATTATTGTCAATGGATCCTCTTTATCCTCTGCGCCGCGTCTGTCTCAGGAGAATCAACATGCTGCAGCCAGAGCCGGTCAGTCTGCTGGGACAATCAGCCTTGTCTTTTATGTGTTTTATTTATACCACGTAGCAGAGCACTCTCCCATTCCTATTACACTATGGGGCCCCAGCGACGCCCTGGCCTTCAGAACAAACCTCTGCATTTCAGGCTGTGCATTTGGGCCCGCCTGTTTCAAACAGAGGAGAAACAGAATGGGATGAAAAGGAGAAAAAGATAGGAGAGGGGGGGGGGGGAGAAAGAGGAGACTGCAGCAGTGGGCGAGTACAGATCGAGTTCCATATTAATGTGTGCAAATTCCCCCGCTCCTGCTGACTAAGATTAGAAAAATTAATTTCATGGATGCAGAGACAATACTGATGTCATCAAGCAGAGAGGAGAGGAGCTGTTAACTCCTCACTGCCCGGGCCTCAGGGAGGAATAGATCACTCTTTAGTATGGGTCCATCACTTCATTTCACTTAACTAACACCACACAACACTTAACCTTGACAGATCTTTCCTATCAAGTTACCCCCATCCTGAAAACGTATCGTGTAAGCTAGAGGGAAGTAGCTGAGCGGTGTGTGACCACTGAATCGCTAAGAGGACTACATTCGGTGAATTATGTCTTAAAACGCAATCTCGTCCTGCATCTCGGCACGCGCGCCTTGTTAGTAAAAGGTCTGGTAATGAATGAAGAGCAGCACTGGTCCGCCGGGAGCTGGGCAGATCCAAATTGCCTTCCCCCAGCCCCAATAGGCATGCAGGCTGGCTAGCAAAGAGAAGCATGCAATGATCTGAGGAGAGAGAGGAGTGGGGAGTGACAGCCGTAAAGGAGACACAAGGAAACGTATATGTTCGGCAACGATGCTACGCGTTGTGAAAAGAAAGAAAGCCAGATAAGAGGTTGTTATATGCGGCCGACTGGCGTGCTTTTGTGTTTGGCGCAATGCACATAATTGCTCGCTCTACTGCGTCGTCCTCGGAGCTGTTGATCGGTGTGCCCTCTGAGTTTGACACCAATATTTACACCTGACGCACATCAGGGTGCTCGGAAACACACCGACCCGTTCCAGCCCCCGCCTGTGTGCAAAAAGTTCCCGAGCGTTCGGTTCGTCACGGCCGGCACAAAGACGTCATTAAGCTAGGGGAGGAGAGGGGAGGGAGCAGGAGAAGGAGAGAGGCTGCTTCATCTGTCTCAAGTGAGATTGGGGTCGCAGGGTCGTCGGAGCCCTTTTCCTTCGCCAAGACTGAGAGCTGAAGAAGCGTCAGGGACATAAATAAAGAGAAAACCCTCAATGACAAAACAAGACGTGGCTGACAAGACTGCGAAACACCATTAGAGAATGAAAACAAATCAAATGCGATCGTCTGCAAACAGTAGAGTGTGGGAGAACACAGACCACACATTTGCCAGTCAAATCTCCTGCCAGGATGCAGTTGTCCAAGAATAAATTCATTCTGATTTTCCCCGTTTAACAAGGAATAAAAAGAAGATTAACCTGCGTCAGGTCTAGTTAAAGCAAGAAGCTTTTTCCAAGGAACATTTTGTAGTGTTGTTCAAGTCTGATCCGAGATCCTCATTCTTTCTCTCCTAACACATTCACAGTGTTTTTATGTGCTGAGCATGTGTTTTTAAATCATCTAACATTCTTGCTGAAAACCAGCAGAGTTTCTCTGCCCGGAAGAAAATCCACTGAAACGCCTCTAGGTTAGACGGTGTGGCGGTACTACTATCGCTTTGAAACCAATGCAAATGAAATGCTTTCAGGGTATAGGGAGAGCACCTCTTGCGGCGCTGCTAGCCTATTTTTACACAGTTTCTGAAGCCCTGCTACATTCCAAGTCTTTTCTTGTCACTCAGTCCTGTGTGTTTCCTGCCTGCCGCAAACCCCGGGACAGCAGAGGGCCGCAGAAAAAAACCCATTTCATATAAGGGTCGTGGAGAGCAGAGTGGTGGAACGAGAGGAATGCACTTCCCCTGTCCGCAGAACCCCATGGAGAGATGCTGTTACACAACCAAATAAAAGAGCGAAAAAGGGGGACAGGAAAAGAACAATAACTCCCATCTGCCCCAAAGAGAGAGAGAACACGCTATTTGAGTAAATGTGCTGCCCTTTTGCTTCCCACGTCCCCCCCGAGCCGAGCTGAAATGCTGCTATTAAATATGCAGGCTAGATTCCACCCTTATTCAAGGAAATCACCACCTTTGCTAATGGAATGGTATTGGAGAGGAACTGCTTTTCTGCAGCTTGGATAATTATGAACGAGGTCCCGTATCGCCAAGTGTGTTTATGAATTAGCAATGGTTATTCATGATATTGTGCTCAGAGTAGGGTGAAAATACATAAGTGAATACTAAGTGAGCAGACCAACGGAAACGATGCTAAAGGGTCCTGAGGGGGCATTCTCTGCCATCCATTAGTCTTCCCTGTAAGGCAAAGCTTAACGAGCTCCTCAGGCTGGGAGGCTGGCCATTGAGGGAGAGGGAGCAGAGTAAATTATGAAAGCTTCATCTGAAGAAAAACTACAATAAGCCCCTGTCCCTGTTATTAGGCTCTTTTCCAACTTTCCTCCCTGGTTCTCTTCCTGAAACCCAGGTGTAATATTTAAAAAATATATATATATCTTTCATGAAGCACTTAATAAGAAGTAATAATACAGTAAAGCAAGTTGTCAAAGCAGGTCATACCCGCGGTGCATAGGGGGCTTCCTACCAAAACAACAAGGATTTATATTCAGGCTGTTTGTTTTGGATCACTGCCCAGTCCTCCAGGGTGAAACCATCCATGTTTGTCCTGCGAGCGATCCATCACTTAAATAAAAAAACACAAATAACAAACAAATATCCTGACCTTCCTTCCTCAGGCGGATATTAGATACTCATTAAAAGTCACCTGAAACAATTTGAACCAAATTGATTTCATTATCGGACTCGGCACGACACGGCGGGCCCCCACGTCTGATAGCTCAGCGGGAAATTTACAAAGTTAATTAGAAAAAAATGGATTTTCATATAATTTATTTCCCCCTCAATTTTACTCTACAGTATGTCACTTTATCGCCTGTAACATGACATGGAAAGGGGCTTGTTGACTCGCCGCGGCGGTGGTGTTCGGTGTGAATGGGAACACAGCAGGTTAGAGTCTTGAACATTGTAAGTGGAAACAGAAAATGTATTCCAGCGTTCAGTGGTAATAGAACAGTGTGTCGGTGTGTATGAAGGACTGTGTGAAAGCATGTTAAGGTGGTATTCACTCCCCCCAAACCCCTATGCACCAATATCTCCTCACCTCTTGCATACATACACTCAATCACACACTTGTTTTTCCCCACAGCTCAATAAAGCGGTCACAGCAGCAGCAGACATGGCCTTCATTTTCTCCCGTAATGAATGTGAGCCTCCATTCCTGCACCCCGCTGAGAAGACTTTCCCAGAAATGGGCTCCTCCACCTGGGTAAGGGGCCTTGGAAATAGGCTTCCCTCCCGCCCCAGGTCATCCTCAGGGAGGCCCCAGGCTCTGTTAGCCCAGGCCAGGCCTCCCATCTCCAGGGCCCTGACTGGGAATCAATCACTGATGCTGGCTGGGAACATGAGGTGGGGGGGGAACTGGGTCGATCAATGCGAGCCTGTGGGAGCCCTGATGCATGGCCTGCCCTGACTGCACATACACACCTCTGATTCACACTTAACTCCACCATTCAGTCCCATTATTGTTATGCCCCAGGGCAGCCATGTTTACGGTGGACTAAATGTGCCAGACCATATGAGCTATAAAAGACCATATTGAGATTTGTACATGGTGCTGAAAATAATGTACAGTGGGGCAAAAAAGTATTTAGTCAGCCACCAATTGTGCAAGTTCTCCCACTTAAAAAGATGAGAGAGGCCTGTAATTTTCATCCTAGGTATACCTAAACTATGAGAGACAAAATGAGAAAAAAAATCCAGAAAATCACATTGTCTGATTTTTAAAGAATTTATTTGCAAATTATGGTGGAAAATAAGTATTTGGTCAATAACAAAAGTTCATCTCAATACTTTGTTATATACCCTTTGCTGGCAATGACAGAGGTCAAACGTTTTCTGTAAGTCTTCACAAGGTTTTCACACACTGTTGCTGGTATTTTGGCCCATTCCTCCATGCAGATCTCCTCTAGAGCAGTGATGTTTTGGGGCTGTCGCTGGGCAACATAGACTTTCAACTCCCTCCAAAGATTTTCTATGGGGTTGAGATCTGGAGACTGGCTAGGCCACTCCAGGACCTTGAAATGCTTCTTACGAAGCCAATCCTTCGTTGCCCGGGCGGTGTGTTTGGGATCATTGTCATGCTGAAAGACCCAGCCACGTTTCATCTTCAATGCCCTTGCTGATAGAAGGAGGTTGTCACTCAAAATCTCACGATACATGGCTCCATTCATTCTTTCCTTTACACGGATCAGTCGTCCTGGTCCCTTTGCAGAAGAACAGCCCCAATGCATGATGTTTCCACCCCCATGTTTCACAGCAGGTGTTCTTTGGATGCAAATCAGCATTCTTTCTCCTCCAAACACGTCTAGTTGAGTTTTTACCAAAAAGTTCTATTTTGGTTTCATCTGACCATATGACATTCTCCCAATCCTCTTCTGGATCATCTAAATGCTCTCTAGCAAACTTCAGACGTGCCTGGACATGTACTGGCTTAAGCAGGGGGACACGTCTGGCACTGCAGGATTTGAGTCCCTGGCGGCGTAGTGTGTTACTGATGGTAGCCTTTGTTACTTTGGTCCCAGCGCTCTGCAGGTCATTGACTAGGTCCCCCCGTGTGGTTCTGAGATTTTTGCTCACCGTTCTTGTGATCATTTTGATCCCACAGTTGATTTCTGCTTACCTATTGCAGATGCAGTCTTCCCAGCCTGGTGCAGGTCTACAATTTTGTTTCTGGTGTCCTTTGACAGCTCTTTGGTCTTGGCCATAGTGGAGTTTGGAGTGTGACTGTTTGAGGTTGTGGACAGGTGTCTTTTATACTGATAACGAGTTCAAACAAGTGCCATTAATACAGTTAACGAGTGGAGGACAGAGGAGGCTCTTAAAGAAGAAGTTACAGGTCTGTGAGAGCCAGAAATCTTGTTTTTTTGTAGGTGAAGGTACCGAGGAATTTACCAATTAATTCATTAAAAATCCTACAATGTGATTACCTGGATTCTTTCCACCCATTCTGTCTCTCATAGTTGAAGTGTACCTAGGATGAAAATTACAGGCCTCTCTCATCTTTTTAAGTGGGAGAACTTGCACAATTGGTGGCTGACTAAATACTTTTTTGCCCCACTGTATATAAATAGACCGTACATTCATATAAAGAATGTGTAGGTAATAGCATTGGTATAAGAAGTGTCTACTGTAGTGTCTGTTTTTAGTCCAACCCGAA
This sequence comes from Pseudochaenichthys georgianus, assembly GCF_902827115.2. NCBI lineage: Eukaryota > Metazoa > Chordata > Actinopteri > Perciformes > Channichthyidae > Pseudochaenichthys > Pseudochaenichthys georgianus. The sequence continues at coordinate 19,261,467 of NC_047524.1, forward strand.
CCGACCAATCACGTTCAAGCAGGCTTTGGTTAACACATTCTGTGAGGAGAGAACAAATAAAAAAACATCGAGGCCGAAATGCAATCCCGGAGCTCATTGGCCATCGTCTGATGAATATTTTGCTTTTTATAAGCTTACATTCTTTTGATAACAGGCTACTTGTGAAACAATCACTTGCTCATCGAACTGTGAACTTGGAGCAGCGCACCAAGAAATCTTAGCTTGGATATCTGCTGGCCACACCAGAACCCCATACATATTGGCTGTCAGGTATTGGTCCTTAGTAGTTTAGTTTTCATCATCCTCATATATTTTTACGATATGAGAAAATCAAATGCAACGATAGCTAAATCTTACAGTAACTAATTCAGAATTGATCAATAATGCAACCACACAGAGTTTCTAAATCAGAGCAAGCCCACTTCTGTGGCCAGAATAAGTACCCTGATCATGAGTTGTTTTACACACTGAACCTTGACCGACCTTTGATGTTCAGGTTTTTATTAAAGGCCAGACATATTAAAGAGACGTGCATATTTCCCAGGAGACCCCAAGGATCCTTCAGCAATAACACACGTTTCACCATGTGTCTGATTCTGAGAATGTATCTTCATGTCACGCACTAAATATGTAAGTTGAATATGTTTGTGGATGCATGGAGGCACACATACACACACACAGACACACACACACACAAATTACTGTTTAAAAAACCTGTAAATGAACATATATGTCTGTGAAAGTCTGCCAGAATCAGCAAAACATGTGTATAAGTATTGTGTGTGTGAGTGTGCGATCAGTGCGTACCATCTGTGTCCAGATGTTGCGTAGAGAGCAGGCTGCGTGGACAGCCAGACAGTTGGCAGGCCTTCTGACAGGCCTGTGTTCCTTATTGATAGAGGGATCACAGAGACAGAAGAGTCAGCCGTGCTCAGCTAGACCACAATATTGTCCGCTCCGCTTTTATTCATCCCAGTCAGCCAGGAGAAAATGGGATGTTCTGAGCCAAGTATATAGCCTTCAGAGCAGGGCCAAATAAGAGTTGAATAGGTTTCAAACATTTGGAAAACAGCATGAGGAACGTTTGATTTGTCATGCTGATGCCGCCCGATTCTTGCGCCAGAGCTGAAGAATTGCATTGTACTCCATTTCTGACGTGGATTTGAATACAGATGACAATAAAGCTGCACCTGAACTGCGCGGTGCATTGGGGTGAACGGCAGCAAGGGCCAACATGTTGGAGGAGCGGTTCAACTGGTTCTTATGTGTTGGAACTTGGCAGAGGTGAGATGTAAGCACAGCGTAGCATAACAGGAAATACATAAGCAACTCCGCCTTTTAGATACTTAATCAAGTCATCTGTGTGTCAACGCTGAGCTATATCACAGGTATTATCAAGCCCTTTATAAACACTTGCAATGTAAATGCTATGACATTCAATGTTTATAGAAGTTGGAGTTTACTAAAATATTCCACACATGATTGCAGTCTCTCTACTTTTTATCTTTGACACAAAGCATGTGTCGACTGCCTAGTTTCCATTATTGCCTTTTAGAAACGTCTCCCTGACCTCGCACCCCGTGCCATCTTTCTTCCATGGCTCCTGCCAGAGTTATGGAGCAGGGCCGACGTTTATGGAGGGCAGACCCCTTTCCCGGAGCTTTGATCCAGAAAGTTCTATAGCTTATAGTTTTGCAGGGGTCATCCAGCAGGAGCCATGTGGGCAGCAGCGTGTGTAAGTGAAAGCACATTGAGCTGCTTGTTTTAAGCAGAGCCTTAGTGCGGAGGTTAGTGCTAAATGGCCTTGGAGGGGTTATAAGGTGCATGTTAGGCGTGTGCCTGTTATGGCTTCGTTCTACCTACTTGTGTGGGTGCGTGGGAAAGGAATACACTGCACTAATCCATGAGAGAAAAAAAATGAAAGAAAGTCCCAGAAAGTAGTGAATCGGAGGCCATGCAGCGCAGAATTTCATCAGGCACTATCACAGCGCTCATATCTGTCATCTCTCTTTCATCAAACCCCTCCATCCCCTATACAAATGATTCATGCCAGTAGCTAAATGTATTCATACCATTCTGTTTACTTTATTACTCCACTTTTATTCTGCTCTTTTCCCCACATTTGTTTACAAGACTAAAAGCCTACTCTGACAGAATTATCCCTCTGCACAACAAAAATAAATCACAGCGCTTGCACACAAATCATTCACATTCAAAGAGCACAGCTAAATTATAGATGGTCCCCGTCTCCCCAAATATGCATTTCATTAGCATTTCCTTCGCCTGTTGTCTTTTTTTCCCCTCCTGCCCGCACATCACACTCATAGTCTATTTGTGTGCGTGTGTGCGTGTGCGTGTGTGTGTGTGTGTGTGTGTGTGTGTGTGTGTGTGTGTGTGTGTGTGTGTGTGTGTGTGTGTGTGTGTGTGTGTGTGTGTGTGTGAATGTAGAATGGGAACAGACTTGCAGCAAAGCAGGACGCGTCCCCTTTCCCAAGCCTAATTTAGGATTCAATTACAATACTCTTTAAAAAGCGTCGACTTCGCAATTAATTATTTTAAGATTAGCCTGACAGTAATGGGCCTCCCACCGATGCCAGCCAGCACAAGACTGGCCGCCTGCACCCCGGGACTCTCTGTCTCTCTACATATATATCTACACCTTCCTCCTTATCCCCTTCCTACTCTGCCTCCCCCCTTCACACCCACTTTCTCCCCAAGAGAAAAAAAAGAGATAAATCTTCCTATTCCTCACCTTCAATCCCTCCCTGTGTCCTTCCTCTCATTGCTGTGTTACACTTAGTTTCTTTCTTGTTTTTTGTTCTCCCTTTGTTACTTTGCCTTGTGCTCTGAACTCATTGCCGGTTGCCGCGCAATTGATATTGCTTCAGCACGACGGGCTGCTTTTTACGATCCACAAGGGCCTTTTCCCCCGTCCCCGGGAAATGCTGACGGATGAGCCCCACACACATAAACATTCTCACCCGTACACACAAGCACATACACAGCCGTCTGTCACCGATGCTGCCACGCGTAAGCAAAAAAACACGCCGCCCTCCTCCGCCAGCTTTGATTGGAGCCAAGCGAAGCATTTTTTTCTTCCCCTTCCTCTCCGCTGCTGCTTTTCCTCCCACCCTTCAGCACCACCACCCCTCCACCCAACCTTGTCTTTTTTTTTCTTTCCTCGTTTCGGAAATGAATGTCATCATCTATCCCCTTTCTCCCTCCGCCGCAACTCCCCTCCCGGGCAAACCTCAGCCGAAGCCCCCAATTCTGTTTATTTAAATATTTGATATGTAAGCAGTCATAAAATAAATGTCAGAAGAGGGAAAGGGAATGGATATGCCGGGTGTGGGGAAGGAAGCCATTATGGGTAATGGTTTGTAATGTACGTAGTGGCCCCCACAGTGACCCCCCCCCCCCCTCCATCAACCTTATCATACAGACAAACCTGTGCATGACGGAGCCGAGAGTCGTTGGAGCAACAGGGGAATAGATGGAGCGGGGGCATGTGCAGTCTCAATGCGTTAGTGTGGGCCACAAAGGCAGAAATGCAACACAAACACAAACACACACACACACACACACACACACCCCCCCCCCCCACACACACACACACACACACACACACACACACACACACACACACACACACACACACACACACACACACACACACACACACACACACACACACACACACACACACACACACACACACACACACACACACACACACACACACACACACACACACACACACACACACACACACACACACACACACACACACACACACATATACACACACAGTAACACACTTGTTCGACTAGCGATATGGAAAATAGGCCCTCCCATGCACAATTGACTTCTAATACACTGTATACTCCTCAAACCATCCATTTACTAGGAATTGCAATTTCAGGGGCCCTGAAAGCAGCACTTTGCCAGTTTGCCAGCACTTTGCAAAATACCTTTAAAAAAATCTCCAGCCTCGACAAATGCTCTCTGTCACTAACTGCCAATTCTAACATGGCTGTTAAAGTGACACACAGCCTTGTTCCCGTTTATATTGAACATCCCTTTATTGACTTGCCAGGATTTCCATGTTGGACACAAGACCCCGTTCTACCTACTGGTGAAACACCTCACCGCCAATACCATTACAACACACACACGTCTTAGTGCTCGCTCACGTGTGTGTGTCTCCCAGCTATAGTGGCCCCCAAAGGATTACACGACTGTGACAATTTCAACCAAGAACTGATAAAAAACGGGATGGTAGGCGGGGTGAATAAATCAAGTGCAGCGGCTGTGAAAGAGAGACGGAGGGAGAGTAAGAGTCTCTCAGTGAACAACCTTGAGTTCCTCCTTGATGCTGAGATGTTAAAATACTGCAGATCAGCACAAAAAAAAAATCCCCAATTAAGGACAAAAATCATCGCAAAATGTTCATTAGCGCTGATGCTATATTGGCTTGGCATTTCAGGGCCTTTTATTCTCAGACCTTTGCCTAACGAGCTCCCTGGCCACACTAAAGGGCGGCGGGCGGGAGGAGGGGGGGGGCATCACATCACGGGTTAGGAGTCAAAGAGAGGTGTTGCCGGCTGTTGACCTCCAATCACCTCGATATGCTCAAACGTGGCGATTTTCCCCAGTGATTTTCCAATACGTCAGCATGCAGGAATGCCTCCAATGCTACACACCAACAGATTTGCGTTACAAAGCACCTCGTTATATAACAGGCGTATATCTTAAACATCACATAAACACCCACTTGTAACCATTATGCTCATATTCACACAAACAATTTCCCATTACCCTGGTTACACATATATAAACGTAGACCTCCCGTTGATTAACAAATCCATTGCATCGAGGGACACATATTGATACTAAACCCTAAGGTTGGGCGATATGGAGAAAATATAATAGACAATATTTCTGATCAGATACCATATCGGTATGGCAATGATATTGTAGTAACAATTGATGATTTCACAAAATATTTACATTCACATATACATATTTTTGATGGAATATCGTCTGGTATGATGATAAAATAGCTAAGTGGGTAAAGGCAAATAACAGAATGACTACTGGTTGGTAGCGCTGCACCATTTGGAGAAACTAACTAACTATGCAATTGCAATATATGATATGAAATATAAGAGGGAGTTATCATGTTTGAAACAGTATTCACATAATCATTGAAAATGATATGTAACATTATCATTTTGAAATTAGTATCTGTACCAAATACAAATGGGTTGTTTGTATATCTTTGTAGAACAGGATTTCCTCGCAGCACCACAGCAATATATTTATTTTCACATTAAACCAAATACTGTCTTCAGGAAAAGACACTTATGCGATATAACGACATAAGAAATAGATATCAAGTCTCAAATCACAATATCCATATAAAATAATTATATTGGGCAGCCACACACTCTACCAAAAATTGAACACACAAATGTAATGTTTCCGTCACAAACACGAATACATCTCCTTCCATTACATAAGTAGTACACACACCTATTATCACCTACTTCACACTTATCCAATACTAATTTTTCTGCACATATATGCCTTAAACCCCCCCCCCCCCCATATACATGAGCCCTGCTCCCCTCTGCCCCTCCAGAGTGCGGGTCATGGTGCCCTCTAGAGCGCTTCGCCCTCTTCGCTGTTAATTACCACTAATTGGCCCTGCTCGTTTTTTCCCCCTGTTATAATGGAACCATTCATCTTTACTACTTAATGAGTAGAGGCACTGTAGTCACCAGCCAAGGTCACCCACAACTAGCATCCAAAAGACAGAGACTTGGAAACAAATGGGAAGACCGACGGAGAGAGAGAACGGCAGAGAAAAAGAGGGATGGTTTATGCTTTAAAATGCTGATGAAAAATGTGAACTTGCTGAAGTTTTCCACGCATGACTCTGCTTTTGGAACGTAGCCAACATGTAAAAAAAAAAGTTGAGAAATGTCTGGGAGCTGTGGGAGACTGCAGTGTCCAACACAAACCACAACACACACAGGGAATTTCCAAAGACAGACTAATTAAAATAACCGTTATGCGAGTGAAAACAATGGATCCCTCAGAACAACGCTGAAAGCGCAGACAAACCAAGCTGTAAATATAAAAAAGAAAGTATTTTTCTAAATGCAGTAAGAGCCTCTTCTCGGGCTTATGCACACATAATTATCAAAACAATCACTCCGACTGTCAGCACAGACTCTAGCCCCAGCGGGTGAGAGGCCAACATCCTCCTTAACCACCATAACACATCTAATTAACACAGAATGCTTTAATATTAGTCCCACAGTTTCTTTGTATTCATTTCTGCTAGAAAGATTATCCCTAATTGCTTAAGAAATAGTAAACACAGCTACATTTAAAGCTAAGTTGTGGATATGTTGATCCGTGAAGGCCTTATAAAGCTATTCTCATAGTCCCATACCAACACTGCAGTAAATCTGTCTGAAGCGTTCAGGGAAATATTCAACCCCACAAAAAATAACCCCCACAGAAGGGTCTTATTCCAACAAAGTGTTGCCAAATCCAGCCTCTGCCCACTGAGTTGTTGGAAGTTCTCACAGTACACAACAAACTGTTGACACATGCAGCCAGAGGCCAGCGGGTCAGACAAGACAACAATACCTCCGCATTGTGTAACTGTGTGAGCAATGTAAGCTGTCAGCCCTTGCCTTGGGTTGAGTGGAGGAAGGTTTCAGGTTCAAGCATCGTAATTTGTCCTGGCAAGTCATGCCAAAAACTGACAACCAGCCATTTTCCTTGGAAGAGTAAGAGTGCCACTGTGTTGGAGTTCCTCCATCCAGTATCACGCAGCGTAGCAGTCATGTGCTCCTGCAGCGCGGTGGCGATAGGCCTGGCACAGTGGTGTTTGTAAAAGGGATGTTAATGTGGTATTCCACACTCCCCTCTGGCATGTTACAGTAACCTTTGCATGTTTAGCCAACAGTAACTATGTATGTTCATTGAGTAGGAAGACACTCACACACACACAGGCTCAGTTGCACAGGGAGATTAACTGTGAACAGCAAACATCTGCTATTGCCAACCGTATTGATATCCTTTGAAGGAATTAACATCTTAAAGAAATACGACATTTAAGCTTCAAAAATAAAGTTCACTTGTGTTGTCAATATCTAATCCAGTTCATCAGGTTTGTGTCAAAGGAGTGGCTGGAACTCAGGTCGGCCATATCAGAGAGGTGTGTGCAAAAATACAGAGACTAAATATCTGTGTTCTGAAACAAACTATAGGCTAAATTACTAAGTACATGCAGTTTCTCCAGTGAGCCAATATGCATGTATACGTGCCGTTTGGTTGTATTCTCCTTTTTTTTCTTCCTATAGCGAATGGTCCCACTGTGCCAGCGCTGATTAGGATCAAGTCGAACCAAAACAGCAAGACGTGTGACTGGAGAGCACCGTGTGCAATGTGGAAACAGAGGCTTTGATGATGATGATGATGATGATGATGATGATGATGATGATGATGATGATGATGATGATGATGATGATGATGATGATGATGATGATGATGATGATGATGATGATTTTCTCACAGGCTGGTAAGAGGAGGGTAGGATGGTGGAGGTTCACACGTGAAGTCCCACTTTATGGATTTCACATTGGTTTCTATGTCAAAATCTCTGTGACAATCTACAAACCAAATGGGCTCATTTTGTTATAAGTGGATGATCTACTCAGCAGACTAAACCAATACTATACATATTCACTGACAACGAAAGTGCCCCAAAACTCTCCTCCATTCTTTTAAATAAAAAAGGGAATTCTGATAATAATTCGCCAATTATCACCCTCTCTTTTCTTTTTGTAAAGCTGAACTATCAGACCATTAGTTGTATTATATAAAGAGGAAGGAAATGGTTGGATCTTAAAAATGTCACGCTGACTCTTTGAATTTGCATTAATTGCTGCAATCACAAAATGAGTCATTTCTACAGGAACTGACCCGGACACTGTGTTTCCATTCCCTCTTCTGCGGGCCAGAGAGGAGAGAAGCAGGGCAGTGTATCAGCACTAACACAGTTCTGTTCACTATAGTGTATACATATTCGATAGGATACGCTGTCTGTCTAAATACCTCTGAACTGACTGCTGGTCCCCGGGGAGACCCAGCTAGCTACTGAGAGCCAGGGACATGAGGCAGATAAAAGAGGAGAGACAAAAAAAGACATGGCTGTGAAAGTAAAAAGAAAACCATCTGTTTATTAGTGCGTATACAGTATAATATAATATGTAGCAAAATGCCATAAGGAAAGAAAAAGATTGAGAAAAACAAATCTCCTTCCTTTCTGCAGCTCCACATGGCTAATTAGCATATGTGAAGGTCAGGGTGGAGGGGTGGGTGGGGGGTGTCACTACAGCATCCACTGCCATAATACCTAGCACCCTGCCAGCCACACACACACACACACACACACACACACACACACACACCACACACACACACACACACACACACACACACACACACACACACACACACACACACACACACACACACACACACACACACACACACACACACACACACACACACACACACACACACACACACACACACACACACACACACTACTGAGGGGAGGAAACCCAATATCTTTGTGTGTGTGTGTGTGTGTGTGTGTGTGTGTGTGTGTGTGTGTGTGTGTGTGTGTGTGTGTGTGTGTGTGTGTGTGTGTGTGTGTGTGTGTGTGTGTGTGTGTGTGTGTGTGTGTGAGGCCAAAAACTCGTAAATACTCGTGCAACATTTTACAAGGCTGATGCAGGGTGAGATCAGGAGAGAGAGGATTTAACTATGCTGACATGTTTCCAGAGTTCAGATACTGATTCTCTGTCTCTGTTAGTGGAGCCAGGCCCATTCCTCGGAAGTCAGCAGCCCTCCATGTGACTCACTTCAAATATCGCCTACATCTCTACATCTCTGGCCTTCCTATACGCCGCCTGTTTACACAGAGCAGGCAGCAGCTGAGTCTCTGCAAATAGATGCAAACCATGACCTATTGGAATTAGAAAGACAACTAAAAATCCAATAACATATCACAAGAAAGTCTTGAAATTGATTAAATTACACAATCAAAACTATGTGTATGAATCAATGTTCATACATAAACATTTGTCCACAGGAATGCATTGGTTATAACTAATATAACAAAAGCAATATTTTTACAAACAAGAATGTCAAAACTGTGCTTTTGCAGAAGTTGTGACTACATAGTCATATTAACACTGCAAATACCTTTTCTTTGTTTCAGTTTTCACGCTGCATAGTGGCACTTTTGAATTCACAAATATTAATAACTATTCAAAGGACTTCCCTTTTGCTGGCGGTAGTTCTCACTGAATAAATTGAACAGATAATAGAAAGAGCGCTAACAGCTATTGAAAATGTCATTGCTATTAGATCCATCATTCTGTTTGAGACAAAAATAGAAAGTTGGGGTCACACTTACATGTAGGTTCTTTATCTAAATAAATAACAGAGCTGTAATATATTCTACAAATCCCAGAATGCCAGATGCCGCCTGTAGTTTTATAACATGGTAGTTCTTCTCCACTGCTGACACAAACTAAACAAGGTTGAGAAATGTAATTGAAATAAATATCAAATCAAAGCCTGAAAGCTACATCCACACGGAAAAGTCAAATTCTCCCATGTGCACAATTACATTTCTTCCATAAAAATTGCTTTGGTTTAGATTTTTCTGCCTCCTCCTGACACCGGCAGTTTGGATAAGACCGAGCTGAGAACACCAAATCAGCGGCCGCTCACAGTAATTAAATACTTTCTTCAGGGCCTTTACAAATCAACCTTTAACTCCAAGGGATGCTGAGAGTGCATGGTGCAACCAGAAAGGGAAAACATGCATTTTAGTAAGCCATCTTATAAAACCAATTTACGTCTGGTTATGCAACTGGACAGACTATTCTTTAAATTCATATTTTTTCTAAAAATCTGAATTAATTGGCGTTTATGTGGGAACCACATGCAGACCAGGGATAACCCCGGCCTGCCAATTACCTACGCAAGCTCTGTGTTTCATCTGAGGAAGATGCGCTGGGCTCTTATCGGACGCAACAGAGCAAATTAAAATGTCACTCTAGTGTTGCTAATCAGCAGTGCACTTGCTAGCAAAGACAGAGATGTAAACAAACTGACATAAACAAACGACTGACGGGAGGGACCAGAGAGCGAGAGACGGAGGGAGGGAGAGACGTTGTGATCGAGGCGGGGTTAAAGTTGGACTGCTTAGTGCTGATGAAGGGGCTTCAGAAGTCTCCAGCCCACACACACACACACACACACACACACACACACACACACACACACACACACACACACACACACACACACACACACACACACACACACACACACACACACACACACACACACACACACACACACACACACACACACACACACACACACACACACACACACGTATACATCTCTTCATGGGAAATTACATTGCCTTACATGCATTTCCTGGAGACTTATCCTAACCTTAACCATAACCAACACATGCCTAACCCTAACCCTAACCCTTACCCTTACCCTAACCCTTACCCTAAACCAAGTCTTCACCCTAAAATGAATGATTCCCCTCATGGGGACCTCCAATTTGTCCCCATAAGGGAGGTGAGTCCCCACACGTGACTGTGTAAACAGATGTAGGTCCCCACAAGTATAGTAATGCTAGGCCACACACACACACACACACACACACACACACACACACACACACACACACACACACACACACACACACACACACACACACACACACACACACACACACACACACACACACACACACACACACACACACACACAGAGAAAGACACACTGAAGGACACAAACAGTAAACACCACCCTTAAAAAAAAAGCCCCCCAAACATACACACCTGACTGGACCCCGTGGGCTGTCTGCCCGATGCAGAACATGAGCCATAAATTAAATTCCAGCAGCCACAGTCAGGCCCATCACTATGCACAAGGCTCCCTGAGATAGCCGCATAATACAATGTGACATTGATGCATTGCTCCTATTATAAAGTCTTTGTTCATATCACACTAATAATTCATAAGAGAGAAATGTAAACAGTATGCACTGGAGAGCACTGCGAGCAGGAATCATTTCAAGGTAAGCACATTAACCAAGGATGGGATTGGCTCTCGTCTTTGATATGTAGAACTACTGAGCTTTGATTACACTTTTTTTTTAAAACAAAGGCAAAACACCGAGCATAATAGAGATCAATTAGAGGAAGCCGTAGATATCCATTTATTTTTGTTTTATTAGGTCAGATTTTAAATGAGTTACTGCTGCAATTATGTGAGCAACAACGCTATTTCCGACGCTCTCGTTATAATCTACTAATTACTTGTATTGTTCTGTGTGTGTGTGATATGTTTGTGTTGTGTCTGTGATGTCTTCTGATTCGTAGATTCCAGACAGATCCTTGTTATACATACAGGTTGAGACAGAATATGCTGTCATTAGGAGTGCACATGTGCAGTGTATTACTGCTATAGGAAAACACACATTGAGCTGAAACAGCATGGACTACTTAAAACAGCTGGCGTGTTACCAAACATGCAAACACACAATGAGGCTGAAGGTCACAAACTGAACACTGAAAATTGTTCTATTATTGTCGATGAAATAGGCCTCCGTTATTTGTAAAACTATAGGACGATGTGATTTTGATGATAGAGCAGGTTCAACACACACACACCTCTAAATAACATGTGTCTCTGGTGTGTGTACAACACACACACAAACAAACACAGTAGGGTTCTGTCTTTATTTTGGTGAGCGGCCAGACAAGTGAGCGTGAGGTGGGGGGGGGGGGGGGGCAGCGGTGTAAATGAGGTGCACTCGTTTCGCTCACAGCTTGCTCCTGAAGAGAGGCAGTGGGGAGGGAAATTGAATTTGAAAGAGGGGAAACTGTGCCAACAGGTGACGGAGGCGTGCTCCGACCAAACGCACTCTGAAGTGAAGCGCAGGCATATCACGGGGCCAATTTGGAGGCAGTATTATGCACTACACCGCCCGGCTTTCTCACACAGCCTGTCAGTGCGCAGGAGAGCGCTGCTGCCGCTCCAAATATGAATTAAACATAGGGCTTTTGTAGCGTGAATATACTGCTGCTGAAATGTAGGTAGAGCTGAGGAAAGAACCCTGTCGCACAAGCATTCAATCCTGAAGTGGCAGATTGAAAAAAAGAAATTGCCATATATAATGATAAACGTAAGATTTGTTCAGGGAGCTGGTTTGTTGGATATATACTCACTAAAAAGCTGAACATAAATAGTATAGAATATACCTATACTGATTTGTTATCAGAGTTATAAGTCTCCATATATTCTTAATAACCAGTTTGCACGAACCCAGTAATAATTAAGGAGTGATTTTACTGTAGGTTTCTCGTGACCATTTTATCAGTGCATCATTTGATACAATCAATACGGCAGCAAACACTCCCACGCTAAAACATTCACTTAATTTCCCCAGCATCCAACGCAAATTGCCTTTGATTGAAACAATGTAGGCTAATGAACTGCTTTTGTTTTGCAGACAGTATAAGCTTTGCTCAACGTCCAGATGTGCCATCCTGCGGTACGAATAATTTAGTGCATCAAAAACAACTGCAGGATAATGGCTGCTTTTTTGTTTTGGGGCAGAGTTCTGAGCTGGCAGTGCCTCCCCCATGTCTGCACGCTGTTGACACATCGGTGTTCAGCACAAGGTTTGGGGACACCCAGGGACCCCTGAGTGCAGCGTCCAAAAACAGGGGGAGGAATACTTTCTTCTAGTTTTACCAGAGGTGCCCTCATGCAAGGCATTCAACCTCAAGCTAACAGAGGTTAGCCAACAGGGTTGTTGAATAAAATGGTTTCCACAAAAACGGACCTTTCCCTTGTATTTCAAAATGTCAATGCAACAATTATTATATTATGTTTTAACTTCTCATTTTTAAGATATGTGTGTTGGACAATTTTTCAAAAACTATAATTAAAATGCTAAATTACAAATAACTTAAAAAACATATTCTTCAACAAAGAATACAAGTAGAAAAAGTAGTTTAAAATGTTAACTCACACATGATTTCCTTTCTGTCATTAAGAGCTGACATTGAAGTGTTTTTGTACATCTTTTCAGTGTGGAAGAATTATGAGAATAATTATCCAGATCAGCCAAAACCTTGATAAAACTTCAATTATTGCGTTGGAAGGCCTCCAAGTCTGGAATATTCCCATCAGACATGAATGCAGCATCACTACAACGCCATGGCCAAGGAGCCTTGCAAGTATCCTCCTTTTTTTCTGAGTGCAGTCTGCCCAGCGGGACCACAGGGAGCCAATCAGATGGCAGTCTGGGTGTCAACTGTGAGCTGGGAGTGCGGAGAGCTTTTAGCCAGTTTACCTCCACTATTCAAATCCCGAGCTGCATGGGAATAAACGAGGCGCACCGACATGCTCCAGCTCGAGACTGAGCGCGCGGACAGAGACACACTGTTTCTTCGCACGGCCACGGTGTCCGTTCATTTTTCAAAACACGAAGAGTTGAGAATTGTTAGAGAACGTTGCCGTTTAAAATTAGCGTTGATCTACAGATTCTAAAGGCATGTTTTACTTTGTTCGGCGAGCACCTCGAACACAACACGTCCTCTAAACAGGGCGTTTCGCAACGTGTCTAACACCACGTCGGCAGAGAGTTGAATCTCTCTAACATTAATGCTGCTTTAAAACTCATATCAAAAAAGAAATAAAGTGGAGGGTGAACAACACAAATATGATCTATAAAAACATGAGTATGGTCACCGCCTATGATTTAGCCTATCAGTAATTACAGCCTCATTTAAAGCCAAATCAAGAAGAAAATTGTTTAGAATTTAAATGTTTTGCTTACTATCTTCCCCTTTTCTGTCTTGTTAAATCTCCAACAGGTCTTATATTTTACACTTTTACCTACAATTAAAATATATATATATTCTGCATAAAATCCCCTTGATACATATAAACCAAGGTTATTTTTCTGAAATGATCTACATACTTCAACAATCATCCACAGGTAATGTCCGGGGCATAAGGGCCTATTTGTTGTCAACACACACATCACCTTGTAAAAATGAGTGACACCAGCGTGGAGAAAAACCAAAGTTCACTGATTGGCTGACTAATGAAGTTTCCAGAAACTTACCTGAGCCCTGCCGAGGCCTTGCCCTCCATTCCCTGGACTCATTTGCGGATGGTTTCTCTGCTGCCCTCCCCATCCATGAGCAGAGTTGGCTCCGTACTGGGGCCCCACGTCTTTCCCTAGGCCCATGCCTGCTTGCTGCTGCGCCGTGGGGCCGCTGTAGTCTTGATATGCACCACCATAGCCCCGCATCATGGGGCTGGGGGACGTCAGCAGTTGGTTTAGAGTCGGGGTGGCCCCTGAGGGATGCTGCTGCTGCTGCTGCTGCTGCTGCTGCTGCTGCTGCTGAGTTTGTCCCGGGAACCTCTGAAAGCCCCCCGAAGCAGCTCCCAGAGGGGACTTGCTGTGGCTTGCTGAGGAGTTGCTGCCCATCATCATGTTCCCAGGTTGTCTGCCTCCGGTGGGGCCCATCATCCCATAGGCCCCTCCGCCGTAGCCTGCCCTGTACGCCGGGTACTGATTGTACTGGCTGTTCTGGTACCCCGCTTCGTGGGAGTTCTCCATGCTGTTCTGTGCCGAAGAGTGCGTTATCCCCATCCCACTGCTCTGCTGCTGTCCGCCATGTTGCTCATAACAAGGCCTCGGAGGAGTGTAATAGTTGTTATTAAACTCAGAGTTGTTACTAGTTGGCCCCAAGTTAGAGTGTTCATACCTGGTACCCATCATCCTCTCCGCGGGTTTACAGGTGAGCTCCCCCTCACCTTTTCCTGGCATGTGTTGCTGTGGCTCTCCCTGGCCCCCCAACAGGTTCTCTTTGCCGCCGTGGTGCTGGTGATCCACCCCCCTGTCCCCACGGGGCCCCTGGCCGTTGTTATTGGCGGTGTTGTTACTTTGGATCTGTCGCTGCTGATGTGGCGCAAATTGTCCGAACTGCGGCGGCTGCTGCTGCTGCTGCTGCGGCGGCGGCTGAGACTGAGGGGGATCTCCGCTCCCCACACATTTCAGCTTGTGGTTCGCAATCAAACCTGTTTCCATCGAGGAAGTGGAGGAATTAGTCGAAGCCGAGGCGGACGTGAGGTTACTCCCATCTTTGTCGTTGCCGTCCGAAGCGTTGTGAGTCGTGGAAGTTGAATGAACCATGTTGAGCTCGTTCCGGCGGTGATGGTCTACATTATTCAGAGTCCCATCTCCGGAGCCCAGCATCGGTCCAGTCCGCTGTACGGTCCCTCCTCCTCCTGATTTCCCCGAATTGAGCTCCGGACACAAACCGCTTGACAATTTCTTATTTGTGTTATTAGTTCTGGTCGGAGCCGATGCAACTTGCGCAGCCATGGTCACTCCAACATCTCAGCGCGCAATGACAGCGAGCCCCGACCAGCCGTGCACGCACGGAGAATAATACAAGAGGGAAGAAAAACACAAGCTGGGAGGAGGAAAATGTATTCAGTGGAAAAGCAAGCTTTGTTCTAGCTCTGGTGGTGGTGTCGAAATGGTGCGTCAGTGAGGCTTCATGTTGAAAGTTTATCTGCCAGGTTTAAACGAAACTTTTTTATTCCCCCCTCCGCCTCTCCTCCAACCCGGTTCTCGGTAATATGTAGCAGCGTCTCCCGGAGCCCTTGTGGCCCAGCATGGCATGAGAGAGAGCGGGCTCTACCAGCTTATCCACCTCCAGGGCTCCGACGCGCATCGCATGGAAAATCCGGACTGGATCGAGCCATTACGCGCGCTGCATTTTGATGTTTTTGTGTGTTTTACGATGTTTTGAAGGTTGATTTTACAATAAAAAGGATATACTGATGACTGTATTACTTCTACATGACATTCGTGTTCTTCCTGTCTTTAAAATATCCGGATTTCTTTTAATAATCGCAGCTCAGAGAGCCACGTATTGACCCCTTCCCTTGAGTTCAAAGTGCATATTACTTTTAGACAAACAATGCCCGTGACGGATCGGGCATTTCCACTTTACGCACGAACACTGTTCCCCTGGTCCACACGGATTCTTCACATAAACCCACCAGCAGATGTTAAGTTTACCAGAGCGAGTTTCTCCACTATTATCCAGACCAGCTTTTCCCTCATCCCACCCTCTCTGTCCCTCGGCTCAAGCCAATTCTCTGCAGCTCTGACAGGAGTCGGACACGCAACCACAAGCTGTGCGCAATCATGTTGCCATCGGAATAAGAATGTAATCTCACTTTATAGCAGCTATAATGTTGGAATATTACCACAGAGTTCATTCACTACACAGTATTCAATTCTACCCAGCTTGAAAATGAGTAACATTCATCTTCAACAAAAAAATATAGCAATTGTGTAGTAAACCATGGAAATATCAAAACTATATAAAAGTCTAGGGGCTCTGTCTTTGTCTCAGCAGATACAAATGGTAATTCAGTACCAGTAGGTAACTATCAATCACTCAATGTTTATTTATATAGCCCAATATCACAAATGTTACATATGTCTCAGTGGTCTTCACAGTTTGTACAGACTATAAACTCACTGTAAGCCTCCATAGGAATGTGTTATGATGAATAGTATGAATATTAAAGCAATTCTTCATTAGGGTCCTATATATTTGAATAAAAGGCTACTCTCTTTAATTTCCTTCATTGGCATTACTTTATCAGAGAGGAGTCGGTCTGATATGATAATGAAATAAAAAAGAGAGAAAAAAAATCAACCCCAGGCTGCAGTGTAGGACCACACAAAACCAAAGTCTACAAGATATGCTATCCCATCAGTGGTATTCAAACATGAACATGTAAAATAGTGCTTAGTAAAGAATCTGGGGTGTCTGTTGGGACTTGAATGAGCAGAGGGTCTGCTTTGATGAGATCAGATGCATTTGATCAACAGAGGGAGCTGTGGATGAAAGAGAAGGGGTGAGGGGAGGAGGGGAGGAGGGGAGGGAAGAGAAGGATTTGGGGATGAGAGTTGTGCTGAGGATGGCCATGATAATGATTATGACTGGTGGAAACAAAATGCAATGATGACATTGAGAACGAAGATGCCCGTGATAGATGTAATGATGATGACCGGGTAGTGATGGCCCTATTTTTTTAACACCAAATTGTTGCTGCAGGACACATAATGGTAAAACAAGGAGGCACATGTCACTCTGCTTATAATGAGTGCAGTGTGAACTCACCATGAAGCCTTGTCCATGACAATGGGTAGACCCCTGCTGGAGACACATGTTGGTACAAGCTTTACAACATAAATAAATGTATTACAACAAATACGAGCAGGAACACCTTCAGTATAGGACTGAGAAATGAGTTAGCAGGTGGGACAGCTGCATACACAAATATTAATTTCAGTATTAAAAGAAAGAAAATGTGGTTAATATCATTAGGCTCCAGCAAGGCTTAATCCCACATTTCCCAATAGAAGCTCACTCAAAATGAAAAAAAGAGAGTGACATCCCTAGAAACCCCTCCCAGCTGTTTGCCTTTATGAGCCCATATGGCAGAGAATAAAAGCTATAACGTTGTTATGGTCGGTCTACAAAGTCTCCATGGCGTTCACCATTCAGTGTACTCAGGCCCAGCCTCAACAAGACCAGATGGCTATTTATCTATAGGACACCCCGAAAAGACAGGATATTTACACCCTCCTTGCATGCGTGAGAGCAAAATGTGTAGGTGACAAAAAAGTGACTCCTGTTGGTGTGTGTTTGAAAGACAAAACGATATCTCCTTAAATGATCCGAGCATTTCTTTCATGTTAGAGATTCATCAGTGGTTGTGTGCACCTTTTCTGATTAGAACAAGCCTCATCCACACCCTTCCTGCTCTCTGTACTTTGTGCACATGACGATTCTGGCTCCCATCAGCGCCCCAGATCAAAGCCTCAGCTCTGATCTCATCTAGAGCAACACTGAGGCTGACAGAGAGGGGACCTGGAGCATTAGCATATTCTATGATGGCGCCGGGCTTTTCAAGCCGTTGCCTCGGCTGCAGCTCTTGGTGCGCGCGCTGTGGCTTTGCAACTCTAATTTTCCTCCCTCGCTCATTAAAAAAAGCCCACTGTTCTCCTATTAATTCGCAGACACACTGATCTGTTTGAATGGCGAGGATGCGTGTGTGCGAGGAGGAGGAGGGAGGTGGAGGAGGGCAATGGCTCAGCGCATTTGCATTTATGTTTAATTTATAACCTTCAGGGGCCCCCTGATGCAGCAAGATTGAAACAATAACTCCAGACAAACACAGGGAAGAGTGGAGGAGGAGCCGGAGGAGGCTGGATGGAATTAAAAATATACAGATCTGGGATGGTATGTGCTTTGCATATGTGTGTGAGAGAGTGTTGTGTGTTTGCTATGGTGAGGATGCTGTTAGTGCGTGCGTATTTCTGTGAGTATTCACTTGTGAATCTGCGTCAAGGTGCATCTGAAACTCACACACACATATACAGAGAAAGAGAGAGAGGCAGAGGTCTCCAATCCGCACGGGGGATAACATGCCACGGTGAGTGTCTGTCAGAAGGAGAGCTGGAGTCTGTTCTGGGGGAGTCTGCAGGGATCTCCCCTAGCAGCACAGCAGACAGCAGCAGCAGCAGCAGCACAAGCCCGGCCAAGCACAGAAAGTGGGTCAGCCCAAAACACACACAAACGCACAGATACACTCTCACACAGCTCAGGCGGATGCAGCCCCGGTGTCACACTGTGGGTGTGATTGAAAGGAAGAGAGAGCGTGCAGGGAGAGAATGCATTGTTGATGTTTTGTGTACGTGAGAGAGAGAATGGTAGTATATTTTTGCATTAGTGATGTTGACGGGGGGGGGGATTGGTTTAAGATGAAGGATGGATGACTAAGAAAGGAGAGGAAGGGGGGGGGGGTGTAGACTAGACAAAAAAAAGCCAGCCAGCCATTCTGTGCACACACCCTATGGAAGTGCATCACATTGATCCATAGTCTTTTCATTTCAGGCTTGGGTAAATAACAGCATTTGCATTGATCAGTCTGCAAAACCAGGCAACGATGGGCTTGGGAGCGTACGGTGTGCGTGTGCGTGTGTGTGTGTGTGTGTGTGTGTGTGTGTGTGTGTGTGTGTGTGTGTGTGTGTGTGTGTGTGTGTGTGTGTGTGTGTGTGTGTGTGTGTGTGTGTGTGGCTGCTAACAAAACACACATCTTATTTCTTCTGCTCCTTGCGGAGTCGAAGGCCTCACCAGAGCCCTACAAACGGCAATGATGGATAAAATGTTTTCAACAACACTTGAGAAGAGTGGGTGCTATTGTGTCCGTGTGTATACTGAAACACAGAATCACACAACTCCCAGGACGCCGCATGCTCTATTTATGTGTTATGAAAAACATGACTCAAAAGGAAAAACGGAAAACAGCCATGCTCTACTTTCACCGTCAGCCATCATGTGAAGTGTGAAGAGGAGGAAGAGGATGAGATGCAGACGGGGAGAGGAGAGTAGAGGAGAGTGATTTTCTTCATCCACAGATCCTATCCTGGAGGTGACAGGGGACTGGGCTCTCAGGAACGTCCCCCCCCCCCTCTGATGCCTGTCACTGCTCCTCTCCTTCCCTCCCTCCCTTCTCCTGACTGGAGGAGTGTGTGAAGTGTCCCCCGAGAGGCACAGACTCAAAGACGGTATTTACAAGATCCACACTGAGCCCACTTTTAACTGCCAGTGAAGAACTTCTCCCGCCGCCTTTGATGTACAAACCTAATGGGGAAAAGCTCGCCGGCAGTCATTGCATATGTTAGCGAGGCATCGTGAGCTAATCCGCTAGCATTGCAAGGTAGACTTCATGCTGCTTGTAGTGAGTGAACACTTCAAATGATGTATATAGCTTTGGTGCATTGCTGCCCTTAAAAAAGTCCCTATTGATGGAATGCATCAACTCTTACAGCTATTTAGTGGCAGCAGCAGCTCCAGGCGAGCACTTTGCTTATTTCACGGTGGACTTAGCATATTCATGAGTGGGTATAGGAGCCTCTTAATGTGATCATCAACACTATAGTTAAGACTAGAGGTGGAAGAAACACTCAGATCCTTTAGTTAGGTGAAAATACAAGTCTTAAAATACTCCATTGCAAGTCCTGTATGCGAAATGTTACCTAAGGAAATGTACAGAACGGTTATTAAGTAAATATACTCAAAACATCAAAAGTAATAGTTCTTTGTATGCAGAATGGCTATTTTCACATTATTATAGATTATTATATTACCGCCTTCAATTATCCTTAATATTAATAACAAATATATAAAATGGCATTTTTATGTTTTTTTATGTATTATTTGTTAAATATTGCGTTGATTAGTATTTGAGTGCTGCATTATATCACATTAGCATATCAAGTGTTTTTATGTGTAAAAGGAACATTTATGGATTTATAGAATGAAGTGGCATAACATCGAAATCGAAATCATTTAAGTATTTCAAAACAATACTTAAAGGTGGGGTAGGTAAGTTTCAGAAACCGGCTCGAGTGCACTAAAATGTGAAAGTACACAGCCGAAAAGAATCCGCCCCTTCCTTCAGACTTCCTTACAGAGCACCTCCTCCAACACACATGAACGCGCACATGACGTCAGCAGACTGGTGAAATTGGCCGCCTGTTGCTGGCGAGTCATTGAAGTACTGCTGCAATGCACGCCCAATGACGGCACGCCCAATGAGGGCACGAGATACATTTGTGCGTGCACGAGATGGAAGGCTGACAGACAGGGCGGCAATCCAATCCGTTTAGCCAGGCCGGGCCGTTTAAACGGATTGGGTTGTACTTTTTACAGTATTACGGCTTCCACAGATGAATTTTTTTAATGGATTTTTTGTCAAAGCACTTCAGATATTCATTGCTATCGGGATGTTAACAGCATTCCATGGAATATAACAAAAAGTGTATCTTGAGCCGGTTTCTGAAACTTACCTACCCCACCTTTAAGTATGGTACTTGAGTAAAGTTTACTTCCAACACTGGTTAGATCCATTGATTGTGTTACATCTCAACAGGACTTGCACAATATGAAGCCAGGCATGACTATATATCTAGTTGATAGTAAGTACATAAGCATACTCTACACTCATTCTTCACTGCGATTTCAATAAACTGGTGCCATAAGTCATTTGATTCCTCTGCCACCTCACAAAATGTTGTGCCCAGATGGGATGACTAACATCAACAAAGGAGTCAGCATAGCTAGCTATCCCACATGGAAACACATACTATGGCCAGTTAGTCTGTTGAAAGCAGTTTGTCTTTATTTTGCTGTCTGGCTTGTGGTTCAGGAAAGAGAACTGATGCATTATTGCAATTGGTGCCCCCTGGCTTCTGTCAAGTAAAATGTCTAAGGTCAGAATTGCCGCCCCCGTTGTAGTACACACATGCACAAAGAAGTACAAAACTGAAACTGCTCCATCTCACTTAGTTTGGTCTTATAACAGCACAGAGAAGGAAGGCTTTCATAAAAAAACAGAAGCATTTGGAACGATTTTGAATTAGGCTAATTAGGTTTGTGTTTTGTTTGTTGTTCAGGAGGCATGATCAAAGTGATATTTCACCAATTTGTGTCAGCTCCGGAGGAGAGGAGGAAGAGTTTGGAGAACGCTGCCTATTAATCTCCACAGGTTCATCGTGCTGTGCGTTAGGGACGGTAATCAAAACAAGAGAATTATGAATAATGAAAAGTGTTGATCAGAAATGAAACAAAACAGTAGACTTGTGTTTTATTAGTGGCTTGTAAGTAACATTGGACTGTTCAGCTCTTTCAGGGGGGCCTTCAATTTCAATGCATGCTCATCCTCCCCGCTCAGCCTGAGTGGAAGAAATACAAATCAAAGAGATGTGGATGGCTTGACCCGGGAGCTCAGAGTCTGAGAGCAACTGGCTGTTTTGATCTTATCTAATATTTATGAATAACTTCCTTGATATTTCCTTCACTCCATGAAGCTGTCCGCTTTTACAGTGTTACACAATGATGTCTTAGAGGGGCGATGACGGAGATCAAACAGGGACTCGGCTCAGAATACAGAGTGCTCTCTCTCTCTCTCTCTCTCTCCGTAGCCTGGGAGGAAAGTCGGCAGCGAGCTATCTGACGCTGTGTGATTTAAATACAAGCTCCACTAGGCTGCAGCGTTCAGCCTGATAATATTTTTATTTGCGTCTCTGTCAAAGGAATATGTGCACAGAAAGGGAAAAACACTGCCATTGTCGTTTGAGCATCCAGACGCGTGTGTCTGTGTTTCTGCTTGTGATTGCATCCTATGCATCTTCGCCCGTGTATACGGTTGTGATTCCACAGTCTGTCTATTCACGGCTTTCACAGAGCCTCAGAACCATTCACGGCTGTTTGGATCAGTAATGGCTTTGGATGCTTTTCACTATCTCTTCACAAAAGTCAAGTGTTCTCAACATGTTATTTGCCCAAAGTGGCCCTGTTCCAAAGCTCTATTGTTAGCCTAATGGAGGCTAGACGACACTAAGACTCTAATTATGGACACCAACGATCAGCCGTGATAATATTGCAAGCAAAGTGGGTAATTTGTGGCTGTTGTGTTGAAGGGTTGAAGGGAGGCAAAGAAAAGGGAGGGGTGGGGAGGAGATGAAGGGAGGTGGGGGAAGTTGTTTTCTTGTGTCATCGCCTCGTTGTCCGTCACCCTAATCATTCCCCCGGAGCACAGAGCCAAGATGTGGACACAGCAGGAGAATATTAATGGACTGTGTGACATTATGGTTCCCGCCCATTCAAAAAGGAATGTTCTATTACATTACGGCCCATCAACAGGTGATTTCTCACCACTCGCATCGGCTTCATCCAAGTATACTCCTATTCCATAAAGTGCCTGCACGGCCCGGCTCAAGTGCCCATTCGTCTTATTTAATACAGATATTACACATCCATTTGACTCATGCTTATAGATCAATGGCTTGTTTGTGACCGCGCTTGCTGCATAGCTTTCCTAATATCTATCTGAAAGATCATCTGATAAAAATGTATTGAGAGTCAAGATTTGATTGAATGGATTATTTAGCGCACACAATCAAAAGGGTGAAGCGATAACTAGTCATAGCTGCATCATAGCACTTTATAGTTATTCCCTCAACAATAGCAACTGTGATGGGTTGGCGAAAGCTTGGCCTTTAGCTTAAGTGCGGCCTGAGGAAAACAGCCTATCACGATCAATACAGTGCACTGCGAGAATTGGCAAGACAGACACCAAAGCAACTCAGCAAGCCTTGTGCCTATTCTGTCAACACCCAAAATCAAAGCTCCTCTCCCTTGAGCGATCTGTCCAAACAATTAAAATGGAACCTCTTTGTACCATCACACTTAACGTGTCAGACAGAAAAATGAAAGGAGCCTCGTGTATTGGAGCGGCGTGCCGTGACGTCTCCCGTGACAAGCGGAGAGAGGCGCGCCACAGGAATGACGGCACTGTTCAAATTTTAAATATGTTTTGACACAAAATCAAAAGTAGCTTGCCATTATTGGGGAAGGATTCCCCGTTTCCTGTGTGATCACTTATTAGACCCCGAGGTGAACGAGGCAGGAATACTGACATCTGAATATTCTCTTTGCACTTTCTTTGACATTTTTTTAAAGCAGATCTGAGATTCATTTCACATTGTGAGATATGATTTCATAGTAAGATTGAAGCTCTGATCTCTCCGCATCAGAGGCTCATGAAAAGCCACCAGTGATCAATGAGGATTCCTGCGCGAGTTGCTGGGTTTTATCCGCCTCAAATTCTCGCTTCTGGTGTCCAATGCTAGTTTTGCTGCTGTTCCATTTCTGATTATAGTGGTATAGAAGATCTGACAGCTCTTGCTTTTGCAGCTTCGACAGAGGGCGTTAGGCTATTTCTAACAATCCTGAGAACACACTGAACTAGAATAACCAGGATTTGTCTGTCTTTTTGAAAGCTCATTGGCTTGATGAATTTGATCCCTGAAGCAAACTGATTGGACAAGAACTAATCAGCCGACCAATCCCATCAATCAAAAAAGCTGCCATCTGACGTCTTTTTGTCATATGACAATGCCGTTGTGTGGAGAATAATACATTTTCCTTTCACATTAATAAGCTTGAGTGGCTTTAAGCATAATGGAACGCAAGACTATTTCATGGGCTTTTCACTGTACTCTATACATAATCCTGAAGATGAAATTCCTAATCTTCTACCAAACAGGGAGAGTTTTATTTAAAGCAAGACCCCAATTATGCCCAGCCACAAATTAGCATGTTTAATGCAGCAAAATGTTTTAATAGAGAATAAAAGCAAGGCAGCAGAAAACAAAAGCCAACTGGGTAATAAGATTATCTCTGCCAGGCGCCCAGTGCACATCATTGTAGTTCACACAAATGAAAGAGATTATAAATCACATTGAAAACAGCCTAATCCATGAAAGACTCCCGATATGATTACTTTCTATTACGTTTGGTGACTGAGTGCGATGGATTTATCTGGAATCCTGAGGAGTCTTTAAAGTACAGTTGGGCGTAAAGGCAAAAGGCCAGTTGGAGATTAGTTGAATCCATGTGTGATAAGCTTCAACAGTTTGGCAACAAACAGAGATAAACACAAATCTGAAGACCAGATGATGTAATTCACATTCCACAAATATAGATTATCCCTGCGTATCGGAAATCTACATGATGTATCAAAGGCTTTATCGCTTTAAAAAATATACAAAAAGTTGTACTAAATTGTGTCAAGAAATTGTTGGATTTCTATTTCTTTTTTTAACTGCAAATCTGAATAAAACCAGCTAAGCGGCTGTTTACAGAGCATTACAGTGTTATGAGTCATTGTAGCAAGTGTTTCTCCACTCAGATCTCTCTCGGGCCGATTACAGCCTCCTTCATCCCTGACCTCCCCTTAGTTCCTGACAAGGTCAAACATCTCCTATTACGGAGAACCAATCTTCGCCTTTCGCCGGGGAAGTATCCGAGTCGTACATCGTGAAGGTCAGGGGCTGCATAATGAACTGGAAAATGTCACTTATATTACTCCCCCCATTTAAATAGCGGATTTTCCGGCACCAGGAACAAGGGTGATATTTACCCTTTTTCCTGCGCAGGCCCTGAGCGAAGAGTCCTCTTAATCCAGTTTGGCGTGTGAAATTGAGTCGTATGTGTGAGGGAATGTGATTTCCTGGTTCCAGAGATGAGTGACTCTGCTATATTATGCTACATCTAGAACTAAGTCTTTTTCACCAGGGGAAAAACATGATGGGAAAACTGTAATACGTCTTTTCCCGAGTATAACTTGTACCTAGCAGAAAATCACATCACACTGGATGCTAAAAAACAGAAATGATGGCAATGAAGAGGAGAGGAAAAACAACATCTAAATACGATAAATAAATGCATGATTGATAGTCTTCTTCTGCCAAAATATCTGCCCACTGATGTGACGGAGCAATTAACAATTATTAGTCTGATTATTCACATTTCCTAGCACATTCACACACCGACAGGAATGTCAACCGCTGCATAAATTAGCATGAGATAAAAAAGGAAGAGGCACCAGGGCTGAGATGACAAAAGGGCATCCAAAGGAGAATGTTAATAATGATTCCACTAAAACAATTTCCATTAATTTTCAGCCATCTCGCCGGGGAGTAATATCTACATGCCCGAGGCAGGTTTAAATTGCATAGTCTGCCTGAGAAAGGAGACGAAGACTCCCCAGTGTCCAACTGCTCTCATCAGAACAGGAAGACTGGAGGAACACCCGGGAGACAGCAGCGCAGCGGTGGAAGCTAAGCTATTAGCACGCCGTCAAACCAGGAGACACACTGGACCGTCCTGAATGACAGCGGCTAACGAGACACATCACCTCAGATGGACAGTACTGCCATATAGCTCTGTCTGTGCTTCCTGCTGCACAGATAACAGACAATGTCAAAGGTAGGACGTGAATAATACGATCATTTCACATTCTGACTCCCTGCCAGGGAATGTGTCATTTGGACACCGGTTCACATACGCAGTCAGCGTGTGAAGGCAGGGCCGGGGCCGAGAGCTTCGCCCAGAGAGGAGGGAAGGCAGCCAGCTAATGTCACACATACCAGCAACAGGGATTTCTCAGCCCCCGACCCCCGCCATGAATTTATCCTGTGCACCGAGCTTGCATCTCCCTCCGCTTCCCGGCCAATGTGGGTGACACCGGGCACGTCTCCTGGGTATGGTCACACCTGGCACGCTGTCAGCGGGCACAGGTTCTGAGAGAGGGCAAAGAGGGTAAGATAGGGAGGGGGTGCAGCTCTGGAATATCTTTAGGGAAGAACCGACAGAGTGTACTACGGCGCTTTGAAAAGCAAGTCAGCCATCTGCACTAGCCATTTTATTAAGTATAATGATGTATATTGATTGAACCTGCAGATACTAGAGTCCAGTTCTGGCTTCTTTGAAGGGGGGTCTCTTTTCCAGCAATAATCATGAACACATTTGGACAAAGCTTCCACCAGCTCAAACCCTGATTTTTATGACCATATATATTTGAAAAATGAAAATATTTCAGCATTTTCTGTCAGTTTCTGAAATGGTACATACGGCTGGTCTAACATTGGTGCAAGGTCCTGATCACAATGTTGGAGTTTTTCATTCAGCCTCGCATTATTCCTTATTCAAAGTCCCAATTATTAGTTTTCTGACCACATAAATATGAATTATAATCCTTAAGCAGTTTAAAATGTTAATGAAACATCTAAATCGATGTCAGGTTATGATTAAAAAGTATTGGGTCAGTTTCCCCGCGGTTAATAACATTATTAATACAAATATAATTCATAAGTTAGATTCAGTGTTAGTCCACGTATTTAACCTGTGAATCAATTGGACAGTAACAGTAGGCTACATTAGTGTATTTACATTTTTATTTTGGCGAGGCGTCCTTTTTTACCATTTGGGCAAAAGATTGTCCATCAAAAACACAAAAGCCATCCTTGGTCAAATATATTAATCTTAGCTGACCGTCCATAATGAAGAGCAATTATCAGTCATTTCTTTAGAATTATTTAAAAAATATTCGGGGGAAATATAAAGCCACACAGCAGCACCAAGCACACATTTGGATTCTCCTCCCACAGCCAGTCACACAAGACCACATAATAAAAACAAAGTTTCCTCCCAATAAAACTTTTCTAATACCCTGTCCCTCGACTGCATCTCGAAGAGGTTAGATGTCTCATTTGCGAGTGAGGGCTGGGAGAAGAGACGGCTGCCCACCAGCCTGTCCGTCAGAAGAGCTTGCTAGGGAGAGTGTGTGAGCGGGAGTGTGTGTGTTGATTAATATCAGGAGGGCAGGGCAGCGCTCAGGCTGCGGCTGTCTGTGAGAGCGACAGAGGACAGTTCTTTTCCCTGCCGCCCAGGGAGAAGTCTGCTGGCGGAGGGGGTAATGAGCCAGAAACAGGCTGAGAGGAGAAGAGTGGAGGAGGCACAAGGACAGGCCGCCACAATCTACCCCCACCCACCTCGCACACATCCTTCACTCAATCTCTTCCTTTCCCTGGCACTGCCGTCTCTCACCCATCAGCATCAAGCCGAGCACCATCAAGGTTCCCCTGGCTTTTTTTTTCTCCGTCACCATTTGACGCTCATTCCCGACTTCCTTCTGCCTGGCTCTCTGTCTGTTCTGCTCTACATCACACTCTAACTTGAAAAAAATACATTTGTATGTGCCTGCATGCACACAGTCACAGGTTAGGCACACACGCATCCTTGCATTCCTAGTCATATGGGGCCTTTCCATTGTGAAAGGTTACATGCACACTATGCACACTACATTACACCCAATTACTGTGAATAAGGTAGCAGTTCACTACGGTTACATGGTTAAAATAACCTGATTTCATTCATAACGAAACAGTGTTTATTATTAATCTTCTGTTTCTGTATATGCTACAACATAAACGATATGAAGAACATCTCTGTGTTTTCAATAAAGCAGCTTGGAGATGCTGAGCATAGTTACCAGAGGGTAGCCGTCATAAGCCAACCCATTAAGTAGATGATCCATGTCCAGAAGTATCTGTGACAAACAACAAGGATGTCAAAATAAGACCAGAAAAATGTAGGTGACTTTAGTGTTTTTTTGTGTGATGGTCTAGAAGAATATTATCTCCTAACAGTGAACTAAACCTAAAGCTGCTCTACTTACTTTATATTACCAAACCTGCACACCAGATTCTGCAGCTCCACCCAGTGTTTGGAGTGCGTTAGTGACTTTTAGCTCAATGTTTTGGATTTACAGTTTACAGGTAAAGCTCTGATAAATCCACTGTATGATTTCTGCACGTCAACAACATACAGATTGAAGGTCAATAGCTAGCAGAGTGAACATTAAGCAGCTGAAACTCCATTTCACTAAGTAGTTGGTGGAGACCAAAACAAGGCTTAAAAGAGGACTGCATTGTTGATTAACATTCACCAGGATGTCAGCTGTGTAAATGTTTACCAATGGGTTATCTCTATAACGGCATAATGCGACAATACATTGTGTTTACAGCTAGTTCCGCAGCCAAAATAATCATTACATGTTTTATGCAGGGTTAACATTTAGTTCAATTCAACCCAAATCCCTCCTTACATAATTCAAATTAAGTACATTAAAGGTCCCATGTCATGCTTTTCCGGTTATTACCCGTCCCCTTGTGTGTTATGAAGGTTTTTAATGCATGTAAACGGTCTGCAGAGTCAAAACCACTCAAAGTACACCCTGTAGCGAGTACAACTCTAACACAGTCTATGCTGCCCCACAAACGCCTCGTTGGAGATTTCTCATTTTCCATTGTTTACTTCCTGGGTGCTGTGACGTGTGAATACCCAGAGGCCACTCCCTCTGCCAGCCTTTCACGAAACAAAGCTTCCCAAACCTTTCAGCGATTCATGCCGGATATGTACAGCGTAGGGCACTGAAGAACGATACTGTTCCTACTTTGTTTGGACCAGCGGGAGATTCGGGTAAACAACCTGGAAGTATTCATTTTTGTTTGTGTATTTATGATGTTTAAAACAAACAAGGTATCTACCACGACTGTTTAAATGGGTAAAAGTTTTTCGGGCTGCTAAATTGGGATCGCGGAGAAATGCTCTCCGCAGACCCATTCTCACAGCGTTATAAACCTTTTTCTTACTCAATATCAAGCCACACTTATTGTTTTTACTTCGGCTGTGAGTGTTTGTGTGTGCCCAGGATGAGTTTCGCTTGTTCTCGCTGTATCGCCGACCCGGAAGCCTGTCTGCTCCGTTGCAGCAAATCGCAGCAACGAGCCTCGCAAACGTCCCGACCAATCAGAGCACACTGGGCTCACAGGGAGGTGGGGCAGGAGCTCCAACAAGCCGTTTAGGACAGAGAGTGAATACCGGTGAATACACATACTTTACAGAGAGAGATGCTGTATGAGAAACCAATGTGAGTTTGGAAAATTGCACAATATAAATCTATTCTAGTATACCTCAACAATAGAATTATGATCAGTAGAAATGGCCATGACATGGGACCTTTAAGTATGTATTTAAACAAATCAGAATGATATACTGCTACTACCATTGTCCTCAAAAGCACTGAAACAGGCGCAATGGTTCAATATTATGTGAAAAACTGGTTTGAGGCCCTGTAAATCTCTCTGACTATACCAGTACTCAGACAAAGCTAATAACAGTGACGGCCTCAGAACAGTAACCTATAAAAAAAGACACAGCCACAGGAAAAATGGGGCAGCATGTGTCTATCCACAGTGGCCAGAGGGCGATGAGGTAAACAAGAGGCCATGGTTGGGGATTAAGAATGGATGTTCAGTGTTATGGCCGAGTCGTGGTATCAGGGGCTAGTCATGCTGTCTGAGAATATTACCCCCAGGATGAATTTTTGTTTTTCTTTAGAGCTTTGGCCACTCGGCTGTGTGCTTTCTAGATGGAGGATTGGGACTATCTGCTGAGAGGGGATGCATCCACTAAGACTTATGAGAGAGATAGGCACAGGGGGGTGAGGGGAGGGGGGCTCTGGGCAGGAAATAACATGAGCAATTTCATAAATGGAAGGGAGAGGCTGTGACTTCCTAAATCGTCTGTGAAAGACAGAGGGAGGGAGCGGTCAGGCGGGGGAGATGGTGGAAGGGGGCGACAGGGAGAGAGATGGAGGGAGGCGAGGGGGAGCGTGACGCAAAGTGTGAAAGAGAGAAGAGCCTGGGCTTGGTGGTAAATGGAAATAACTGAAAGAGGGAGGCAGGGGAAAAGTGAGAAAGAGAGAGGCTGGAGAGATGAAAAGATGAAGAGGGCAGATTTCCCACCAGCTGAGTGAGCACCTCTATTACCCTTTCTCTCTCCCTCCATGCCTCCCTCTGCCGTTCCCTCCCCTGCTCTATCTCTGTGTCCTATCAGCCTCAGTGTGGCATCCTCTCACATCAGATTAGCTCCAGCCCTGAGAGACGGCTCAAACTCCTCTGTCAAAGTTATTTAAAACACATCTGACGCCGAGGCCATGCTCTGTTCCGCTCCCTCCCACCATCTGTCCTTCTCCCTGTTTGTCCTTGTCGTGGCCCAAACTTAGGCTGAGGCTGGAGCTCCAGCTCAGCTGGGATGCACGTCTCCCTATGGCGTCAAAAGTCACTATCAATCAAACATGAGGGTGTGGGGGAGGACCTAGGTGTGGCAGGAGGCAGAGAATGAAGGGGAGTCTGCAGGAAACTTGCATAAATCACCAGCCAGGGGGAAAGATGTCAGAGATAAACATGACCTGGTTATTTGAGATTCATACGTCCTCTTTGAGTGCAGATTTAAAAATGGACCTACAGTACAAGAGGGCAACATTTAAAATGGATTGTTTTCTTGTCAGAGACAAGTTAATTTTTACCAATGAGCAAAACAGCTTGCTTGGTATCCTATTTTAATCATTTTTCTTCTTTTTTAAAAATCGATAAAAACATGTTGGTGAGAGTAGAACACTGCAATCTCATACAGCAGTTAGGAGAAGCTTATCGAGGCGTGATTGTGCATTGACCAGCACGGTGTGGATGCTCCTTAGAGTGAGAGGAACAGATCACGCCATGAGTCCCTGTGTCAAGGCTTCATCACTCCTGATGAGAGAGGCCAGCGCGGTGTGGCACAGCACGGCCCGGCACAGCCCATTTTCTGACAGAGACGGCTGTTTGAGCTCTCCAGTCATGGCCTCGGTGATGAATGGCCTCCACTGCCAGGGAAAGAAAGGAAAAGAGGGGCCTGGGAGCCCTCCGAGGATCAATATGTACGCACAGGAGGACCTGCTTCGCATCTTAAAAACCCTGATCTCGGCCCAGCCCCCCCCCCGCCCGCTTGCTAGGCTGTCTCCTGCATCATTGACGGACAAGCCTCTGGGAGAGAGTGGGCGGGGAAACTGAGGCTGAGGAGGAAGGACTTCAGTGTGTGTATGTAGGGCTGCATGTGTATCTACATGAAGTGTGTCAGCAGGTTTCTAGAGGGGCTGGCATGTCAGCATACTCAAGGGCGACGTGGCACGCGCGAGAGCAAGGCGCACACTCCCACACAACGCTGCAAATCCCCCGGCTGTTGACGCTCTGAAAGGGGCCACACTGACATGGTAATTCAGAAGTGTCTAAGGCGATGGATATCCTATTAATGAGCCCAAAACAATGACTAGTCTAATGAGCTTATAATGGGAATATTGAATGCATGGGAATGGGATTGGGCCCTGTGTGAGCCAAGAAGAGGGACCATTGAATGAGAGCCAATGCACAAGGGCTAGAGGGCAACAAGCTCAAGACTAATACAAACTGCGAGGGGCGTAGGAGGGCTGTAGGGGCAGGGCTGTGTGGAGGGGCGCACAGTCAACCCAAATCAATATACCCCTACCCGCCTTGCCTCGTTGGGTTTGTGATATATGAGGGCAGGCAGCTTCGCTGAGCATAAATAAAACATGAAAATGCAACAAATTATCGGGTCGAATGGACAGAGATCCATTTACTCAGTAATGCTAGATTTCTGTATTTGTCGGATCAGTCTTGGGTTGGAGGGACTGATTGTAACCCTGCATCTAATTTGAGTCGACCGAGTGCTGAGATGTGATTCAGCTTCTGTTTGTGAATTAATGAATTAATCAAAGACCGGTTGGTTGAGGAGGGGGGGTGAGAAGCGAACCGAGCAAACGGCAAGCTGTGACGGGCTAATAGCTGGAAAGGGAATTACAGTCCAATTGCTCTGTCTTATTCTGGCCCTAATGCTGCCGGGGCCTTTTGCTGTGAGCCGGGCAGCTCCTCCGTGTGATTTCATTCCATTTGGAGAGCCTTATTTTCCTCTTGATCTCACACATTAAGGACCTTGCTATTCGCCAGAGCAAGAAAAGCAGGAGGACAGTCGGAGCAATGGAATGGATTAGCACACAGCTGTTGAGATCGGGCAGGTCAATGTTTTAAATCTCTGGCCCTGTCCGTTTGAATCTGCTGGCCTGCACTTCACACACACACGTGGATCTAAGAGGGATGAAAAGCTCAGAGCAAGATGGTTGAGAGAACATATATATGCCTTTGGCTTCCTAAAGGGTGAGGTGGTGCCCTAGTAAAAATGGGCCTTTAGTTGCCGAGCAAGAGGATCCTTAGAAGTGGTTTATAAACAACAGAGACATCATTGAAAGGGTCGTAATGTGGAGCAGCCTACTGGTCTCCACTTCGACCATAACAGATCTCAAAAGATAATCTTGCTTAATATTACCCCACTCTACATTTTTTTTTTTCACATTTTTTTTTTTTCCCAAAAGGTTTCATAACACGCTCCGAATCCGAGACACCTGACAACACGCTGTTAAGCAGAAGCGCAGAAAGAGCATACTATTACGATTTATATGTATTTATTGTCTCAGTACTCGCAAACATTAAAACTAAATGTGTCCTCTGCATTTAACCCAGCGCAGCACCCGGGGACCAAATCTGGTTCCACATTCCGTCTATAACATTTTACAACCTGAACAGTCAAACAAAGATACAAAACACATATTTCAGCTGCCAGCTTCATGTTGCTGGCATTGTCGTGGACAACGGCTACTCGCTTATAATTCGGAATGGCAAAGGCGTCCGCCACTTCTCCAAGCTGTTCTGCAATATTTACTCCCGTATGGTTTACTTCCATTACTTTGGTTTCCAAAACAAAGTTACAGAGTTTCCACTCGCGAGTTATGAAATGACAGGTGACAGCCATATACGCCTCCATACGCACCGAGGTGGTCCAAATGTCCGTTGTAAAACTTACGGCAGTTGAGTTTTCAATCTGAGTTACAATTTGGTCTCGGTGATCGCTGTACTTCAGAGACATGGCATCTAAAATACTGGAGCGTTTGGGGACAGTGTAGCCGGGCTCCATCTTCTTCATTAATTTTCTGAAGCCTTCGCCTTCGACTATGTAAATGGGTCTCATATCCATAGCGATGAAATGTACTATGGCATCTGTTATCTCTATCTTTCTTTTCTCCGTTATCGTTTTTTTTAACTGTAGGGTCTGCAGTATTGTTGAGGATGTTGATGGCTGGGATGCGTGGGGATGCACCTATGGCCACAATGTATTATTAGGCTGAGCTACTCAACTTTATGCCAATAATTGCCTTAGCCCCAGATGTTCCCACATTACTCCTATTATTTTCACTATGCTGATAAAATTAAAAAACTAATATAAAAAAACAATTCGGTTGCTTGCTTGCAACTATTTTCCAAGCAAAGTAAGTGCACGTTTTTATCATGTTTAACGTTACTGTTTAAACGGCGGATAAAGCAGCTTCATCATGGCAACTTCACAACAGCTAAGCTAAGCTAGGCTACTACTTACTAGGGTTGCCAGAAACTGACCATGATCAAAATCGATTATTCGGCAGCCCTGGCGAATAATAATGTTTTCTTTACTGGAAGATGTTTAACAGTACAAACAACAAACAAGCATGTCATCACAACGACGTGGCCTTGAAGTGAAGTTGGTAATGGCCGGCTGTGCTGCGTCTTTCTCTGTAACCTCTTTGGCTTCGCACTCAAATGCGAACGCATTGTTGAGGTTGAGCTGTGATAGACCAACGTCTTTTCGCAGAGCTTGCATTTAACTTCCTTTGGACTTGTAAGTTCGAAGTAGTTCCACGAGGAGGAACTCTTTTTACCTGCCGCTTTGTTCATCTTTAGTCGCACGTGTGAGGGAGAGGGGGGGTGGGGGCGGGGTCGGTGTGTAGCGTGCTGCTGCAGCAGCAGTCTGCTCTGCACGCAGGCTTCCTCCAAGTTTACAGTAAAACAAACTGGTGGTGTGACCAATGACAATTATGAATACTATTACTATTATTAGCATTAGTCTATATTTTGGTTGAACCTAAGCCAGAAAAGAAAAAAAACATAAATAATAATAAATAAAATCGATTTTTAAAAATAATATTCGATTATGGAGACTGTAGCGAATATTCGAATAATCGCTGGCATCCCTACTACTTACAGCATCCAGGTGACTTTTCAGAGTTGTTGTGCCACCGTGGTAGGCCAGTTTCTTATCACATATTTGGCACACTGCCTTCTTTTTACCATCGTCCAATTTAAAATGGTCCCACACAGCTGAAGTCTTCGGCATTTTATGGGTGAAACGAGGTGAAGCGAGGTGAAGCGTGCCGTTTGCGTTCGTGACTGTGAACAGTGAACGCAACAGTGTCAGGAGCACAGGCTGAGATTGTATATATTTCCGCATTTTAACAGTGCAATTCAAAAGTATAAATATAGTATAAGAATATGGCAATTCGCCTTTATTAATAGCATACATTTAGAAAAATATATTAATTTGTTTGAAAAAATATTTTATTTTTAAAAATATTTTTTTGTTTGGGAAAAAAAAAAAAAACGAATATCCGAATAATGAAATTGAAACCCGAATAGTTGGCCAACGAACGAATATTCGAATAGTCGAATATTCGGGTACAGCCCTAGTGCATACTAGAGAGCATTTGCTATAAGGAAGCAGCTAATTAGCCTACAGGAGCGCTCACTGGGTGGCAGACAACCAGAGAAATGTTTACTGTGGAAAATCCACCCGTGTTGACTGAGGAGGCCAAGAAGTTGAAGGTGGAGAGTGATAAAAAACGTTCTTTGTACTAAGCTAGATTATTAAGAAACAAAACTGCGTACTTATGAATAATACCAGATGTTCTACTCTGCATTATCATAGCAACGAGACCAGGGATACTAGTTCTTTGGGATTTTTTAAAGGTGTTTATTTTGATTGCTTGCGATATTTGAACAAGTAGGTTGTTCCTGTTTTTAATTTAACAATAAACGCACAGTAAATAGGTATATCGGGGTCTTAATTGTGCAATATTTTGGAAACAGATGCTGTGTGTCTTGTGTTATTGGCTCTGAGGAAGACGGAAAGCTATCCTAGTTATCTTGGTGAGAGCGGGTCCAACGATAATACTACTTGGAAACGCTAGGAGGGAAAGGGAGTTGAAAAGCCACTTTAAATGATTGCAAATGTTTACTGTGCATACATTTCCAAAACATGCTCAATTTCAAAATCTATTTGGATCGCTAAAATAATAGTACCTCCACTTTTCTGTGTTAAACTCCTATTTGGTCAGATGTTGACCTTCTGTGGTCAGATGTCTCCTGTGTGTGTGTATGATGCTGAGGTAAGGGAAGGAGCTCTACCAGCAGTCCTCGTCTGCTCAGAGCGCAGCCAGCCAATTATCCCTCTTAATTGTCTATTGACGAGATGGAATTGATGTTTTTGGAGCACTGATTGGATAATCAGGAATGTTGGCCACAGCTATTCTCCTTGGCTGGTCTCACTCATCTGTCCAATCTGGTCTCCTTGTTTGAGTAATCTGCTCGGTTACAAAACATATTCCTGCCAAACAATAACTCATGATCACAGTGAAGCTTGGGCGCTGTTTCATTTTGCTTAAAGAGTACATGCAGCTGTGTATGGCTGTAGTTGACCGCATCACAGGGCTTTTTCCTCCCAGTGGACCAATGTTTTCAGGAGCACCAATGGCAAGCTTTTCCATTCTGCTCCGTTCATTAACCTCCACCTTTATCTGCAGACAGGCCAATGATTCTTAGGGGGCTCCATTTCCAAAACAGGTCGGTTCTGAACAAAGGACCTTAGCTACATTCATTTTTGCCTCCCCCCGCTTCTCTTTTCACATCAGCAGCCCATTTTCTTTAAACTCTCTTGAAGAGCGAGTTGGCACGGGACCAGGCAGGCACCGGGAACAGGAGAGAGAGAGTGGAGTGACACTGATTGTGCCTCCTCTAATTAAACCCTACCTGACCCCAGTGTTGGGACATCATTAGTTCTCCCTCGTAATCATCACACAGCAGCAATTACATTATGTTTGGCCCCATTTGCATTTCACAAGATTTCCCTTAACAATCAAAGACGCATTGGGAAAAGAGGCAGAAACCAAATAAAGCGTGGAAGTCCTAAAAAAAGCAACTGGATTCAATTTCACAACAGTATGCTGCAAGGGACTGTTGCAGAGGGGAAAGTGCCTTTGTTTCAAAATATCATGCGAGTTTCAAGGTTAAATGTTGGGTCTTCTCTTGTACACTAAGAACATTTTCCAATACATCATAAATGCCATCCTGATGTTTTCTGTAGGGACAGGAAGGTACAGCATCTGAACAAAAAAACACCAATCATTTCTACCAGAACAAAACCTGTGTTATTTCAGAAAGTTTTACAATCTGCACAGATACCTGCCACAATTTGGTAGCAGAGAAACATGCATTAAAAATAATCACACTCCAGAATACTCCACTGCAGTAAGCGTCGACTCCCCACTTGCAGAAAGCACACTACACAAAAACACACACACACACACACACACACACACACACACACACACACACACACACACACACACACACACACACACACACACACACACACACACACACACACACACACACACACACACACACACACACACACACACACACACACACACACACACACACACACACACACACACACACACACACACACACACAACTGTGCAGAATAGAGCCATCTATGAAAGTACGTACTTCAGGGAAAGTGCACAAGGGCAGATCCTCCATCTGTATTCTGGGTGACAGCAGCATTGTGCTGTGGTAGTGTTTCTCTTCCCGAGATACCGTCTACACAGAAACAGCAACGCGTCACGGACATGAAAGAGGGCCCTTTGAGTGCACACAGTTGGCATTCGAACAAGCCGAAGGAGACTTTTTCCTACCAGCTCCTCTCATGCGTCTGCCGTTACTAAATCTGACAACAACAGCAGAGTAAGGTCGTTGTGTTAAGAAGAGAATTATGCCGGCAAATACCCCAGGGGCCTCCCACTTTCTAGGCTGTTGCGATCGGACGTGCATTCTCATTTCCATACTGCGGTAAATACAAATGTCATTGGAGTTGAGTCCACAACAGAAATGCAAAAATAATATATATAGAAAATATACTCATATATGCAGAGTAAACACACTCCCAGAATCTCATCAGATTATTTGGCCATAGTAAATATATCTACATTTATACAAAGGACAAACTAGTGATGTTCACATTGGCGTTATCAACGTCTCAGATCATTGTTAGTTCATTGTTACTCCAGACTTTGTATCCATTCCCCCAGTGACAGCCTCAACTGGCTTACCTCCTCCCAAACCAATCTCCACTCAAGTGTTTCTAATCTCTGCAAAGTCGGTTGAGAGCGACGGCTGTGAGATGCACTCCTAACTATGACTTGAAACAAGATTATCTGGCTGAGATACTGTGAGGTGCATTCTTTTGTTTAGAGATGGAGTTTGAGCTTTTGGATTTATTACAAGGTTATAGTATTACCATGGTGTGAAACTCGAGAAGAGAGAAGCTGGCCGGAGCTCAACATGTGTTGACAAAGAGCGCTGGCCATGAGCGCCACTCACATAATGCTATTCACTAACAGGTCAGAGTTACACGTATAACTGTCAATGTCATTAAAACCAATTCATGTTTATGAAATACATTTGTACAGCTGCTCCTTAGTGATACATCATCCACATTCAAATATTCAAGGATATCATCTAAGCATCTTCTGTATAAAGTATGCCTTAATGTTGGCTTTGTCTACTGGTGGCTACACATGAGTCTCTGCCGTGTGGAAGCAGAAAAAGAAAAGTCTGAATCCCACATTCTGCTCATCTACCCTCCTGAGAGGAAGCCTTGGTCTCTCTAATGGCTGACACTAGCGGTTATTATCATTACTTATTAATATGATTAGTATTGATGAGCCTTTTAATCTATTAAATGTCAGAATTCTGCTTTATTTTGCTACTGAAGTTACCAAAATAGAGCATGGCCTGATCATCGGCAATACGGTTTATAATGATATGAGAGAGGAACACAGTTTCACCAATTCAAAGGTGGAACTGCATTATTGCTTCAACTCAATTCAATAGTCTACTTTGACTTTGATAATCCATGCAGTATCTTTATTTCTTTACAGAGTCCTGGGTTTATACTGTATATTAAAGCAAACAGTAACACAATTAAAACATATGAAACAAAACAAAACTTATGAAAGATGATATTGTTTATTTCAGAAGCCCGAAGTGGTTTTCTTGGGAGTCATATCGTCAATAGATCAAATCCTTAAGGATATTTTTTTAATTGTCACTTTGTTGACGCTTTACTTAGAAACATAAGGGTGCTCAGGTGAGTCCAGTCCACAGAAAAGGATTGTATGGCTCTCTTTATTCTTTACCTTAGGCTTGTTGCCCCAAGCACCATCGCCTCAATACTGTGATAACTAGCAGGATCATATTGAAGTCAAGTTACTCCATTTAGCACACAGAGGAAGTCATATTAAATACAAACTGAATATGTTAATCAATCAACAAAAGGAAAAGACAGGAGTACAGCTAAACAATCATTATAGAACTAAACCCTCATCAAAAAGATTCATAGAAAACTCAGATTCATTTTGATGAGCATAACCATGAATCCTGCCTTTATATTTCCTCTTCACTGGACCACAATAAGTTATACAATAAAACGAGGCTCTCTTTGAAATTGCAATTACTTTCAGAGGAAATTAATCATATAAAAAGGAACAACGTGATAAGAACTGCTAACAGGTTATTACAGCTTTGCGTGTTCATCGTGGCTAAAAACTTGCCTCGTACCATCAGGAGGGAACAAAGTGCATTCTGGAGCCAGATTTCACATTAAGGCAATTTAAAATATTCCAGACTGCCTAATTTAGGGGTCGGACTTCTGTGTAACTTAATTCGACAAGATTAATTATACAATTAAATCCAAACTTCTCTCAATTA
This sequence comes from Pseudochaenichthys georgianus, assembly GCF_902827115.2. Taxonomy (NCBI): domain Eukaryota; kingdom Metazoa; phylum Chordata; class Actinopteri; order Perciformes; family Channichthyidae; genus Pseudochaenichthys; species Pseudochaenichthys georgianus. The sequence continues at coordinate 19,300,930 of NC_047524.1, forward strand.
TGTGGAGAAATGCTGCCTGCCTGCTCGGGCTGACCCTTCACCTTTGCTGAGGCGAGCTACCTGATAAGCATAATTTCAACAGGAGCAGAAGAGATTGCTGCCTATTTTGTTGCCGTGCTCTACTCTGCACATTATAGTTCTTAATTGCCGGC